>NC_057796.1:468020450-468025408 GCF_018294505.1 Triticum aestivum
GACAAGAAAGTTTGTACCCCAATCCCCACCCCCAATGTAGTCGAAAAATAACCTATGAACCCTAGTAGCCGTCGATGCATAATCGATATATGGCAATCCTCCACCCCCGATGTGTCCAATCCCCTCCCTAACTCTTCAATCGTGTGCTCTAATCTAATCTATCCCGAGTCGAAAGGATTGAATGTATAGAGATGACGAGGTCTTACCGCCATGGCTGATGCGCTCTGGTGGAGGTCTGGAGTCGCCCCGGTGGTCGCCGCCGCCGTCTTGGATCGCTTTGCACTAGAGCTCAGGTTGTCGCCACCGTCGCTGCCGCCGGTGTGAGTGGGGAAGAGGGAGGAGAGCGGTAAGGAAGGGAGGTGAGGGTAATTTATGACGACGCGTCTGGAAACAACGCGATGTCTCGGGACCGCAACCGCGCGTGCAACCGCCCACGCCCACGTGCCTAGGGTTGCACCGCGCGGGCCTGGCTCCGCAAAAACGGCCGATTGAAGCGTTTTGAATGCATGTCCACATATGCTTTAATGTTCGTGCTATGCAGGCCCAACGGTGAATGCGGATAACCGAACGGGCCTTTTTCTTCCCACGCGGGTCTGACTCAGGTATATGCAGCGGACCAAACGCCTGAGACTTTGAAACACAGTTGCCCCTACGCCAGCGCGCGCGCGCATACACGGAGGTCGTCCATGGATGATGGGTCGAGGCGAGCTGGGTATTCGAGATCTGAAGTCGTTTCGATCGATGCATGGCATGGGTGGTCCGGTCTCCGGTGCGGCCGGCGGGGCCCTGGGCTGGAGTAGGCTAGGTCTTGTCAAGCTCAGCTCGCCGTGGTCCTCTCATCCGTGGTGGCCGGGCTGTGGGGATATATGGTCCCGCCGGCGACGGATCGGGCCCTCCGCCTGCCGATCCGGTCGCCTGCGTGCCGGCCTAGCCTAGCCCTCCGTCTGTCGTCGGGACCCGCCTCATCAATCCGTCGTCCCTCCCCGATCCTCGTCGATATCATTCATGATCGCTCGGGCAGGACGGAGGGACGAACTGGACTGCTCGTCCGTCCGGTCTGGTCGAATTTAGTGCGTCACGTAACCATCGTGGGTGCTCGTGCAGGGTCCGACCGCCGTGCCTCACGCTGTCAATGCTCATCCGATGCAGGCGATACAGTGCATGGTTTGGGTTTTGGACACGAGTTATACTGCTGCCTCGTCACGATTTTATTGGATCCGTGGCACGGTATCGTGCCGCCGTAGAATCTGTGGCACGGTATTGCTCCGTTTATGGGGAGCAATATTTGCACCTGTTCACGTTGCCAGGGGATTGAACTGGACTGCAGGCAAGCTGTTCGCACCAAACAACTTCACTCTCCTGCTGGAACAAATATTGGCTTCGACAGCAACCCGACACGATATATGAATGCAAAAAACACCGCCAGAGCGTAACTAAAACAAAAGCCAATGCAGATAAAATCAAAACAAAAAAATCGATCACAAATAATCTAATAGATATAAAAAATTAATCCCATAAATGAAGAACGATGCGGTGAAGCGCATGTTAACCTCTAGTCATATCTAAGTGTAAGAAGAGGAGGGGGATGAGCGCAAAGTTTTGGCCACATGAAGCTTGCGGTTTTGGGAAATAGAAAATGCTATTAAAAAACATTCAATTTTTTCTTGGACAGATGCATATAGAGATTCTTTACATATCTATAACATTTCGTAAAATAATATGACGATTTGTAGGCTATGCAAAACAGACAAAGTTCCGGCACACAAACAATAAAAAGGTAGGCCCGTTTTTATACACATATTTTTCATTCTTTTTGTACACCACTGTATGAAAATATACTCACATACAAAATACTGCAAAATTATTAAAAAGATAATAATACTCATTTTTATGAATACATACACCTTTTTTTCAGAATCTGTTTTTAGGGGTATTTTTTCAGAACTTAGTGGAGGTGTCTGAAAGGAAGTGTCCGTTTTTTTTTTACAAAAAAGGGCTGTGATTTTTTTTCGAGGTGTACAAAAAAGGCTATGTGTGCCCGTCCTCGAAACGCATTATCGATTCTTTTTAACGAAACCTAGGTTTAGATAAGCCAAGGCCACTTACAAGCCAGTGGGCCAAAATTAACAAGACGGACATTCTTGCAGAAACTGGTTGCAGTTTACTCTTGTAAAGTAGTACTCCCTCCGTTCTGAATTATAAGATGTTCAAACTTTTTCTGATGTATATAGACGTATTTTAGTGTGTTTGCTCACTTATTTCGGTTCGTATATAGTCCATAATGAAATATTGAAATTGTCTTATAATTCGGAACAGAGGCGATAGTTGGAGAGGGGATAGTATCAGATTTTTTAGTGGTCGGCTGCACACAAATGACAGGCCCACTAACTCCTTTCATTATCAGTTTTGGGAGGCATTGAGAATTTGGCAGCATCTCATTAGAGAATTGGATTATTTTCCAGAAGGCATTGTGATATCAGATAGTCATTTACTGATTTGAACCTCACTACATTGATATAGCCAGTCTGCGCCTAATAATCGAAGGAAATATTCAAACAGTGCGTTGTAAAGGCACTGCCTTGAACGATATAATTGCAGTTCAGACACTTGCTATTGCTGTGAAGAATGTTGGTGTCGCTTAAAATTCAGAGTGCATGAATGTGCCGCAGCTGTGCGTGTGACTGTAAGGTCTCCCAATTGGGCTCTCGAGGTGAAAGTGTGCTTGGCTATATTGAGTCCTTCTGCAGCATGCATATATAACTGTAGCTGCTTCTCTGCATCACATTTTCCTGATGCTGTACAAATCGTGTATCAATAAGTAGAAGTTCAGGGATGACAGTTTCATCTTCTCCAGTGGGTAATGCATGATATGCTCTTGGAATTTGCGGACTTATTTACACACGCCTTCTAGTTTGGCATTCAAATGCTATTGGTTGATTGGCTGAGTTGTGACTGCAGATTTGACTAGTTCGACACGTGGTGGCATTTGTCTTCTTTATAGCCTTATAGGATAAGATTGCTCAAGCCTTCTTGCCATCCACATTGCTTCATGTATGTCTCTGGGCTTATGACACTACAGATGATTCTGCGTATATTCATTCAAGCCAACTACAAAACTTGCTTGGCAGCGAGTTGCGGTCGAGAAGCTTTTGTTGCAAATTTGCGAGTTGTGGTCAGGATATTTCCTCTTGCACACCTTTTTACTCTTGCTTCTGGATCTAATCCACCCATCCCGTTTCTGTTTTCTTCGCAGGGCAGAGGAATCCACCCATCCAGTTTACATGTTATTCATCAGTCCATCGCCTGCACGCTAATTAGCTTTGCTTCCAGGCACAACGCAAGATGGATTCAGACAATAATACTTCACTTCAGAATATATATGTACGAGAATCGCTAGAGGTATGAACATGCAGGAAGCCGTAGTAGGCTGCCGCGTTGATCTTCCATAGACAAAAGTGACCATCTATAGTCATCGGCAAAAACAGATGCTTTACACTAGGACACATATTCGTGTACACTCTACACATGTAGATTGATAAACTAGCAGCGCAGACACTTCAGAGTTCAGACAACCATTGCACCCTTCAGCGGCGTCTTACAGTGTTAACTCAAAATGACACACTTGCATGATTCAGACTTCAGGAGCTTGTACAAAGGATATACGGAGTACTTCAGATCATATCAATAAACATAAGCAGTCGGTACTCCCTAATTGTATGATATGGAGAATGGTGTGCCTCAAGGCACATCCATTTTAGTTCACAAAAATGGCTAACGAATTTAGTTTTTAGGATGTCCACATTTAACTTATTTTCCACAAGAGAATTTTGATCCATGATTTGATAAAACGAAACCATGAACCTGTTGCAGCATATCCAGTTTTTCTGCCTTAACTCTGTTTTATGTTTCCAGCGATATGTGGCTGGTTCGATTTCAGCCTATAACAAGTTATCTATTAAAATGAACATTGCACACAGATACAACAGTACTTCATTACTCCTCCAAAGTACGAGTTCCACATTGTGACAACTATTTGATGGGATTTGACCTATGATTAAAGACCAGTGTTTTTAATGCTGTATTTATTTTTTAAGAATAACTTCATGGTCAGACTGGACATGCGTGTATTTAAGCGTCTGCGTTTGTACTATATTTCTCGGAAATGAAAATTGGTAGCATTGTAGTTGAGTACCTATAAGATTGTGATTGCAAATTACAGAGGTCTCCATAGAAACGCGCTATTCGGCATATGATGATAGCAAACTACTAAGATCTTATAGGTACCAATCATCTTGCTCGTCATCCTCATTTTCTGAATCTTCTTGCCCATAACGAGAGAGATGTTCAGAGTCTGAGTCCGACATCTGTGACTTAAGTGAGAACAGTATTTCAGTTATTCATGGTATGATGAATAGGTATGCAAAATGATATGACTCGTATTAGAGAATACTACTCCCTCCGTAAACTAATATAAGTCTTATATTAGTTTACAGAGGGAGTACTAAATTTCATTGCATCCAAAAGTTTAAGCTATCGAAAGCAAAGTAATACTAACACCATGTCTCAACACAAAGTTCTAATAATTGCATAGTTTGATTATCCCAAAAGTGTATATCTAATCATAGGATTAAGGATCAAACAAGCAGACCACAGAGCATGTTCCTTGTATTCCTTCTGAGATTAAAAGTAAGGGAGTTGGGACATGTTTGGTTGAAGGCTAAGTATGCCAGAATTTTTTTTAGCTAAGTGGCCTTACTTTAGCTTGCCAAGTGGTTTGATGTCGTGGCCTATTGTTGAAGGTCAAGCCACATGTCAATATGACGACCAGAGGGAAGTATATATAATGGATTAGGAAACTTGGACGCTGACACAAATTCGAGAAATGAAGGATTTGAGTTTAGGGGCCGAGATAGCAGAGAATTTTGGTTTCCTGGATTGGAACAAGGTGAGGTGAAAGG
>NC_057796.1:468025689-468034648 GCF_018294505.1 Triticum aestivum
AAACATAAGAACGTCAAATGATAAGCAAACAGATCGTTGCACACCAGGCGACTACGGGGACAAGTTCAATGGACATGATGAGTGCTAAGAGCAAGTATAATAGGGTGATGTAGGCGGGCTGTAAGGATTTAAATATTGTATTATTGCTTAGTTGAAAGAGAGAGAAGGGAAGCGGGATGTAGACTTACAGCTAGCTGTAGCACGAGCTCCAAGAAGGTTTGTGAGAGCGGAAGGTGGGCCATACGTTGACAAAGTAGTACTTTCTTATAGCCAACTATTATACGTGTTAGCTATTACATTGACTGTAAATGACATGGCAACATGTTATAGCCAGCAGCTGGCTATATTATTAACCATGCTCTAAGGGCAACTCTAGCCGATCCCTTAAAAACGGTTAACTCGAAATATTAACTGCGCCTAGCCAAGATTCTATCTGCTTAACTCGTCAAAATTTTGAGGAGTCAACTTCCTAAACGTTGCGCTCTCTCACACACATTTCTCAGGAAAACTCCCCCTCAACTCCTGCCCGCGGCACCACCTCTTGCCGCCTCCGTCGCCCAATGTCTCCGTCGCAGCCACCGTCAGCGTCGATTCCGATGGGAATGGAACCGCAGGCCGCCTCCACAACCCCGCCGGCCACTCCTGCTAGGGCTACACCGCCAGAGTCGACCCACACGCCGCTGCCCGGGCTAAGGAAGCGGTTGATAATTTACATTTAATTAATAATATTATAGAAGACATGCAGTTGCATAGGTTAATGACTAGTTTTATAAATACATATACACTGAGTTAGTAGGTTTTGATCTCCTGCCTTGATTTTGCATCTAATGTTTTACCTTGGGGTTTTGAATGTCTATAAAAATGTGACTTTTACAAGAGAGTAATCTTTACGCTGAAGGGCAATGGAGTTGATTAAAGCGGAACTCATATAGGGTGACTAACCACGAAAATGGCATAAACACACATCAAAGAAATAAAATAAATATGCATCAGTTGAATTCCTATGTCATATTTATATAAATTAATTGCAAAGGCATGTGCAAATGAAACCATAATGACTAGATTAAAAGTTACTGGGTTTTGGAGTTTCATACCTCTAGTTCTTCTCGTTCCTCTCTATGTCTCGACGGGTTTTCTCCGTATTTTTTCGATAGCCTATTCATCCATGCTTCCTGTGTTACACAAAATTTACACGATTAGGTCATTGTGGAAAGTAAACTAAGAAACGACAAACACCTACGTCCCGGGGCATGACTACGGGCGCTCCTTCTCATTTACTAAATCGACATAGTACAAATGTACAATTGACGACAAGTCCGTCGAGGCCGTCAGACGCATCTCTCGCACCACGGCTAGTCTGGTTATTCTTGCTAAGGGTGCCTAGACCACTCCCTTGTGATCTTGTGTCTAGCCTACTAGCTTTGTATAGTCTATTTTAGCTACCTCGTGGTGCCTTTATATAGCAAACCCGAGTTACATGTGTTCGACTTAAAACACTAACCCTCCGTATACATTCAAGCCCAACTATAGCCCTATATACACATATTCCACACCAATTCTTCTTTTAGAGAAAAGGCTATATGTGTAACTTTATTGTAAAGCTGACTAGTACAGTACATCGATACAGCCAAGGGATCGACTCCAATTTCTAACACCTTGTCATTAGAGTTAAGTAAGGCATAAGTCATATAAGATGACCGAGCACGTAAATGACATATAGACATACACCAAAGTGAAATACATGCTCACGCTTCGAATGCCCGGGTCATCAAGATCATTGCAATAGCATGTGCAAATGAAGCTATGGGTGATTACGTGTAATTACAAAGATGTAAATAAAAGGGCCTTTTGTAGTTGTGTACCTGTGATTCTTCTTGTCCTTGTTCCTCATTTGGTTCTTCTAGCTCAAATACTACTTTACGGATGTGAGAAACCTTATATGCATCCTCCCTGCGGGACCTACGGACCAGACCTGAAGATCCAGAAATGTACAGTTCCTCCAAGGCAGTAAGGTTTCTTATGCTTTCAGGCAAAGATGTGATGTTGGGACAGTCTCTGATGCGAAGTTCTCGTAGGGAACTGAGCTGTCCTAGCCATTGCGGCAATATATCTAGTCCTTCGCACTCGAGAAGCATTAGCACTCTCAGAGCAGTGAGGTTTTTCATACTTTCAGGCAAAAAAGTTAAATTGCAACAATCTTTTATGCCCAAGACCTGTAGAGAAGTGAGATGTCCCAGCCATTCTGGCATCTTCTCCAGCCAATGCAACGACGTCAAACTTAGCTTTTTGAGAGAGGTGAAGCAGCGAATGGCCTCTGGCAAGGCCATCAAGCCGTGACAGGAGGTCAATGAGAATTCTTCGAGAGTGAGGAATTGCTTTAGTCTATGCCACTTGCCCGGATAAAAGCTGCAATTTTTTATACCCATACGACAAGGAAGAATGGAAGACGAGAGTTTCCAAAATGTACTTCCTGCCAAAACCTTATCGCTATTGTCCAAGCACCAAAACATACTTCTGGGGGGGTATGGTCGGAACTTCAGCTTTGGGCAGTCCTTTAACTCTAAATTGTGCAAATTAGAGATTAAAAATTCACCATCTTCTTTGCCTGACAGTGTTGTCCGCCATTCCACCAAATTGTCCATCGACTGCAATTGTAACAATCTTAGTTTCTTACAAGTTCCACCCTTCCCATAGAATTTCCTGCCGACTTTCGTGATGTTCGGAATTTTCTGCAGATATAGACTTCTTAAATTTGGTAGCTGCCCAAACGGAGGAAGATTATCACATGCACCTAAATCAGAAAGACTCAGATATGTAATACAAGGGAGGTGGGAGGATATGTGCCACATCCAGTTAGGAAAACCCTTGCTCGAATATCCTTGTATCATAAGCTGTTCAAGATTTCGAGCTGGTATGAGCCTCTTCAGAACATATTCAGCCGAGGATGCATGAGCATTCATATTCTTCTGATTCCAGTGGAGAGCTAGCTGTCTAAGACATGATTTATCACGCAGCTTGATTCTCTCTGCATCTTCCGGTCTCTTGACACGTTGAAGAGATCCAATTAACAGCTCAGGGCAATTCACATCTCCAAGCTCAACTATACTGTCGTGTCCTCTTCCTGTGTTGCGTACTCTATGTACTTTGCGGCCTGGCAAATTTAGATGCTTCTTAATTTCCTGGGCCTTTTCATACACCCTAGGATGTCCTGACGTGACCACAAATTCGGTGAGACTAGTCATTTTACTGATGCTACCTGGCAAATGACGGAGAGCACCAGCAGAAATGTCCAATATTTGGAGATTAAGATCACCTAGTGAGGAGGGGAGCTCTAGCATCCCTAAACAATATGACAAATTGAGACACTTCAGATTAGTCATCTTGCAGATTGACTCGGGCAACTGTGCTAGCCTGGGACAACTTGTTAGGTTCAAGGATTCAAGATCTGAAAGGTCACCAAAGCATTCAGGGAGTACTACAAGGGCACGACAATCGGAAAGGTTTAGGTCTTTCAAATGCTTCAGTTGGCAAAATGATTCTGGTAGAACTGATATCTTGTAGCAATCAGAAAGGTTCAAGAACCTAAGATTTTGGAGATTCCCGAAATCTTGTGGAAGGTTTTTTAACTCATGACAACCTGATAGGTTTAAATGTTCTAAACACTCCAGGCTAAAATTGTCAGGAAGTTTGGTTAGCTTGGAACAACTTGACATGTTCAGGAATATGAGTTTACTAAGAAGATGAAAGTTGTCAGGGAGCTTACTGAATCTAGCATTGCCAGCTAGGTCCAAATAGCTGAGTTTGTGGAGGCTACAGATACTGTCAGGCAAGGTTTCAAGTGAGCAATTGGACAGAATTAGAGTTTCCATATTTTGAAGTGTATGGAAAGACTCAGGAAGTGATGTAATTGGCAAGCTAGAGGCATCGAGGTACCTAAGTAGC
Source organism: Triticum aestivum (assembly GCF_018294505.1). Taxonomy (NCBI): domain Eukaryota; kingdom Viridiplantae; phylum Streptophyta; class Magnoliopsida; order Poales; family Poaceae; genus Triticum; species Triticum aestivum. Next base: position 468,029,632 of record NC_057796.1, read on the forward strand.
TTCAACTGAAGCACGGAAGATGGCAAAAGTATGCTGCTTGGAGTAGATTGCCCCACAACTAAACATCCACTTAGGTCCAAGACCCGTATATACTTCGTTCTGGAAAATGCCTTTTGGGAGAGCTGTTGTTTCTCTGAATGTCTTACATGGAAGGATCTGATGCTGCCTGGCAGATCATTGAAAACCTTATACTGATTCTGGTAGTTGATCAACTGTGCATGTCGGCAATAACGACGGTTTGCTTTCTTCCTACTCCTCGGCTCAGTAGCATTTAGAACAAGGGATTCATGTCCCAAAATTATTGTTGCAAGATCATGCACCAAATCATGCATGGTGAGCTCTCGAGGAGCATTGGCATGCACTGGACTTGACCTAATCTGCAGAGGGGATTACTATAAATTTAGTCTTGTAAAAGAAAATGTGAACCCCACAAGGTTATGCTGAGTTACCAAGTGAAAAATCTTTGTATGATAAAAATTAACAACTTATAAATTAGTGGCTGCAAGATAGTGACTAAACGCCCTGCAAAAAAAAGATAGTGACTAAACGAATGCACAAAATCTATGAGCCTCATCTAACATCTGTAATTGATAATTAATTCTTCTAATGGTCAATTAGCCTTCTAATACCTTCCTCCCTTTCAACTCGCCCTAATGGTTGATTAGTCAAGGTGAATCTGACTATTTAAAGTATGTTTATCTGTTGGCTGGTCGGCGTGATAACATAGGTACACTGAACGCCGTTCTCTTCCAAATATAATACTCCCTCCGTCCAGAAATTGTAGATACATCCATTTGAGCGACAGTTATTTTTGGACAGAGGTAGTACTAGTTTCGTTAAGAAGTTGCGTACAAACTTGATCTATGCTGGTGACCTGGTGTACAAAACAGAAGTAGTACTCTCTCTGCATTAATTCCAAAATACTTGTCTTTTGGGATAACCATGTATATCTTATTTTTCAAAATGATACATCACTATAAAAGTATATATCTGATTATTTAGCAGTATCAGGCTGATGTTCTCAATTTTAGCAATTCTTCTATATTGATAACCAAACCTTTTCAAAATATAACTTTATTAATACAGTGATAATTCTACTATATTATTTAAGAGGGGGTATATATCGCCATTAGGCCCCAGAAGTCTAAATTATTGTATCATCTCTACAACAGTTCTCATAAATGAGAAATTGTCTAGTGTACAGCCACGATTTGTGGATCTCACTATATTTATCTAATGTAAAGATACCAAAGAATCCAAAAGTTATATCCAATCTAACATATAATCTGGTATGATATATTCTGATTTGATTAATTCAAAATAAGAAAGTTCTCCAACAACACTATACTTTTTATTTGATTTTTAAATCAAAGAATAACAAAGAACCTGGAGCCAAAATATACTTGAAGGCACTAAATTCAACTGCAAGCTAATGAGATTAAACCCGTTTCAAACGTAAAAATTGAACTCTAAACAATCTTGAAATATTAGAAGTGTAGATATAGACACATTGAAACAAGAATCTTATAGCGAAAAAATTAAGGCAAAGACATAATCAGGTGCTGAAAGAGAGCATAATATATCCATATTTTCTGAATATCGAGATAAAAGGGTATATATCAGTAACATATAACTAAAAATGTGTATCGATCAATTTTATTTATTTGGAAAGCAAACCAAGAAATTACTCTACATACGCATGGCCAAACAAGAACTTCAGAAATAGTGTTCAACACTTACCACGGAGGACCTTGAGATTTGAAGAAAGGACATCCCCATAAGGTAGTTAATGCACCTTTTACCATCATCCCATCCATGAATGTATCCAAGAGCCTTCCATTGCTGAATTAGACGATCACTTTCTATAATGAAGCCCTTGGGAAAGGCCGCCAAGTATGTGAAGCACATTTTGAAGTCCAGCTTCATGTAGTAATAGCTCAGCATGAGGCGCTCCAATGTCTTCTTGTGGTCTCTATGACCCAAATCAATGTTTGTATCTCTTATTTTTTGCCATGCCTCCACAGTTCTTAACTCGGACATTACTTGCCCAAGGGCAATTGCCACGAGTGGTACACCCCAGCACTTCTCTGCAATTTCCCTTCCAATTTCTTCCAAGTCACTTTTATCATCATCAGGCCCAAATGCTGTTTGCTTCATTACTTCCCAGCATTCATCAGTTGACAAAACAAACAAGTTGATTTGATCAGAGTTGGGCACGGGACAAAATTTTCTTTGGTGTGCAAGAACACCAGTGCTCAATTTATTCACTACACTTTGGTTGCGCGTAGTTACAATAACCCTGCTACCCTTGCGGCCATGTTGTAACATCTGCTTCAGCCTTTCCAGCTTATCCCCATCCTCTTCCCAAAGATCATCCAAAACAATCAAGTACCTTCTACCAGCAAGTTCCTTTTTGAGATTTTCCTGCAAAAACTGCAAACTACAATTGTCAAGGTTGATGCTGCTATTTATGCTTTTGAGGATGGCACTCCCAATTTTGCGTAGATCAAACTCCTTAGACACATGAACCCAGGCTCGGACCTCGAAGTCATTGACCCTCTTGTCCACAAAGACTGATTCAGCCAATGTTGACTTTCCTAGACCACCAAGCCCGACAATCGGGATAATAGATATACCCTCTCTAGCGATAGCGCCCTTGTTTAGTAGCAGCCTGATTATTTTGTCCTTTTCCATATCCCTCCCCACCACTCCAGATCTCAAGCCTTCATCACAGATGCCTACAAAACTTTCATTGTTTATTATGCTCCCTTGTGCTTGTTCTTGATGTCTCACAAGATTGAGAGCCTGTCCCTCCTTTCCTATCTTTTCTATTTCCCCTCTCAATTTCTTCAGCTTGTGAGGCATGGTGATCCGCTGGAAAATTTGATTGTTCCTGGAAAAGAACAGTTTCAACTGCAAAAAAGTTGAAGTCAACATCATTCGCTAGGCGCATCTCTGTAAGTTATGATGTTAGTTACTAGCTACTCCTATATATCTACAACCGTATCTAGACAAATCTAAAGACAACTAATTTGGGACAGGGAGGTAGTATTTCTATGGGGATGGTCACAATTCAAGTTTAGTGAACCCCTACGGAACATAAAGGCAAACGAACTAGAGAAAGATAAGTTGAAATTAAGTCACTCTGCAGCTTAAGGGTCTAAAAAATACTCGCAATTTGGTGGATGGGAAAAGAACTTTCAAGCAATCGAGAAATAACAAAAAACGAGCTGGACACAAATTATGAACAACTGTTGAGATTCAAAGCGCCTCTTTTGCTTTGAGCATGGCATGTAACTACGAATCCATAATAATCCTAAAATGCAAGACAAAACTATTCCTAGACCACAACCTTACAACAGGAGAATGTAATAAGCGAGTATACCTTTGGTTGGCTCTTCTTTAAGAGCTCGGTGGCGTCCAGATCGTCCAGCACGTCCTCGGCGTCGTAGGCGACGGACTTGAATTTGGTGAGCCACCGCCCAACAACTTCCCCATCTCTTCCTCCTCGGCGCAGCCTATCATCCGCATCGTGCAACACGGCCTCCAGATCTTGCATCTTGTCCGCCATGACCTCAACATCGTCTTTGAACCTCCACTGCAGGGTGGCCTCCTCCGTGGCGAGTTCACCGAGCTTGCTCGCGATTTGCTTCCCCACGGCGCTCGCGATGATCTCCCCGAACCCGCTCATGCTCGCTCCCTGCCTCTCTCCCACAACAATAATATCTTCTGACTTCGTGGAAGCACAGGGAGGTAAGGAAGAGCAGTCACTATTATCTCCTTGAGGAGACGCGACCACGCGGGGGAGACGCGGTTGTTGACCAGTCAGGGCACTGGGAGGAGCCTACAGGCCACCCACTTGTGTTTGCCTTTTCCACTCTCCACCCACTCATACTTGATGTTTGAAGAGGCCTCATGTTTGAATGTGACGGCGCATATCCAGCCGTTTGCCCCCTCGGGCTTTAAATAGCGTCGCCTCAGGGTGCGCCGGCGGAAAAATCGCGGTCGGTTTTCCAGCCGCCGGACCAAGGTCGCCCCACGTGCTGTTTTTTAAAACCATACTCGGCCAAAATCCGGCCAAACATGATACTGAATTTGGTGAAATTTAATTTAAAAACATAATTCGGCCATCCATTGTTTTTTACATATTGAAAACATAATTTAAAAACGACTACATTACTGCGTCGTCGCCCCGCCTACAAGCCGAAAAGCTTGTCGAAAGCGCTGTAGTCGTCGCTGCCGTCCTCCTCCACGCCGCGGCCGTCCCTGCTACACCCCTGTCCTGGGTCGCCTTGGCGGACGGGTTTGATTGGCGGCGGTGCGTCATCGTCGCTGTCCTCGAGGACGATGAAATCGCCGTCGTGGCCGCGGCGCCGAGCAGCGATCTCCTCCAGGGCGCGGCGTTGGTGCTCCGTCTCCATCTTGGCGTAGTCCTCACGCGCCCACTTGAGGGCGGCCTCGTCGGCGGCGGCCATGTCGTCGTGCTCACTCTTCACGGCGACAATCCCCGGCTCTGTCTTTGGCCTGACGAGGCGGGAGGACGGAGCAGAGGAGCCACAACCGCCCTCGTTGATGACGAGAGCACCGCCGCGGGTGCGCCGGCCGAGCGGCATCTCCACGGGCTCGGCCTTGACGTTGACGAGCGCCGGTAAACCAGAGGAAAGGGAGGAGGAGGAGGAGGAAGAAGAAGAGGACCCGGCCGCCATGCGCCTCGGTAGCCACATGCCGCCGCTCTGGCGGGGAACCGAGGCCGGGGCGGGGGCCGCCAGGTACTCAAGCAGTGGCTCGTTGCCTCCCTCGAGGTGCTCGAGGACATAGCAAAGCGTGCGCCTGGGCACGCCCCACCATAGGTGGCGGCCCCTGACCGGCGCGTTGTTGGTGGAGGCGACCTGCTCCTTGTGGTGGCGTTGGAAGTACGCCGCCCAGCTGGCGTGGTTGTTGGCGGCCTACTCCGGGCGGCGGCGCACCTCCTCCGGTAGGGAGGCCCGAACACGCGCGATCTCGCCGTGGAAGCGGT
>NC_057796.1:468034775-468044341 GCF_018294505.1 Triticum aestivum
GGACGGGGACACCTCCAGCGTGAGCCTCTACCGCCCCGACAGGCACATGTCAGGCGGCGCCGGTAGTTGGCCTCGTGGAGGAGGTACACCGCCCACTCATGAAGGGTGCAACCGGCCGAAGTCGTTGGCCGCCGCACCGTCACAGGGGAATCGCTCTCCCATCAGCGGATGTAGACGCGGTGGCTGGAAGGGGAGAGAGAGACGAGAGGGGACTACGGGCGAGGAGAGTGCGGCCACCGGCGAGGGAGGGGGCGGCAGACGTGTGTGTACGCGTGGCGGGAGGGGAACGGCGTGTCGCCGCGCCATCGCTGCGCCGCTCGTGAGGAATCAATGGAAGACTGACCGACGACAGCCTTAGCATTGATTCCCCGCGGGAAAACGAGGCGATGGGGAAGGCGAGGCGCGGCTAGTCGCCGACTCGGCGGGCCCACCAGACTTTCGCGCCAAAAATGCTTCCTCCGGCGCCCCCCAGCGTGCCGGTTTCGGCCGGCGCCAATTTTCGACCCTAACCGGCGAAAAGTGGGCTTCTAAGGGCGCGACTGGGCCGATTTTTAGACGTCGGCGACAAAAAAGGGCCTTGGGGGGGGGGGGGCGAGTGGAGATGCTCTTAACCTTGGCGAAAGGGAGAGACTCGGGGCTTCCTGCACCTTCTTCGTGAGGTTAAGACCATCTACATCCCTGATGGGTAAATCCGGTCCCCAAACACCCACGGACACGTCCAGGCGCGTCAGCTGACCATCACGTCTCAAATAGTGCAATCCACATCCAATACCTTAAATTAGAAACCGCAAATCCATATTATTACATGTAACGTAGCGATCTTTAAATGGAGCTCGTCTGATCGCCGTGGCCATGTCCGCCGGCCGGCTGTGCTCCAAAGAGTGTTGGTCCGGTCGCCGGCAAGATAGAGTAGGTCATGGGACACGAGCCGGCTCATAGGACTCAAGGTGCGGCCATCTCCTATGCCCTACTCTTTCCCGTCGGAGCCCGGAACCCGTTGGGTGCCGGTCGACGTCAGAATGGTGATGGATCCGTCCTGGGACGAGTCGGCGACATCCACCACGACGCAGTTGCGGCGCTCGGAGTGGTGCCAGAGAATGCGACTCCGCCTCGCCGACGTCCACTGCCTCAAGCGCCGCCGCCTCCTCCCACGCCCGCTGCCTCGCACGGCGGGCCATGGTTGTGTCGGACGATGCCCATGATGCGTCCATGACCTCGGCGCGCCAACGAAGGGGTTGCGCATTCGCCACTGCATTCGGACGCCAGACGGGCCGCGCCGCCTGCAGTGAGACAGCAACGGCTGCCCTAGCGTCGGATCCATGCGTCATTTGGATGGACGCAATAGATTCCTGACGGAAGGGGTCTGAGCGCTGCCGTGCACGGACGGGCCTACTCCCGGGAGCGGGGAGCGCAAGCCGCACGACCAACTCCTTGCGGCCGTGTAGGATAAGCTCGGGGTATCTGAAGGTGAAGGACTCGGATCGGCTACTCATCATGCCGGAGACAAGTTTGGGTGGCGGAGGGGAGTGGAAGGAAGTGGAGTGAAGTGGTTAGGGTTTGATCCAAGCGGACATGGAGGAATGTAGGCGAGGTCGGGTGAACCAACATGGGACGTTGCAGGCGCCTATATTCGTTTTATATTTGGACTGGATGATGATGGGTCGAGAGGAGTCAATGTAATGTCATATCTCCCTACTAGTTATAATGATGAAAATAGCACGATGATATAAAGCTCATCGGTAAGATTATCTTTTATGCCCAATAGTTGAACTTGCAAACAGAAATTGGGGATGATCACTTTTCTGTTGCATTTGATTTGCTTTAGTAACCAGACCTAGCTTTAGTCACATCATAGGTATCAATAAGCTAACAGATGCCAAAAATGGAAAAAGAAATATGATGTTATGGATGGCACCATCTATGGCTGTCAATAATTCTGATAATTAAAGCAAATATCTAGTGCAAACCTATCATGCAACTCTTTGGTTGAGGGGAGTGTAATAGCATACCATAGTTAACTGGGCAAAAAATGTGTGTATTTGCAAAGAACCTGAGATAATAACTTAATATAGGAACATCATCTATTACAAATCATTCATTTTAATTGGCACTAGGTTCAACACTGTAATCTAGTTAGGAGCTGTTTTAGATTAAATGGTTCAGAACTTCTGGTGGCATTGGATTTGACTGAAGATACAATTTCATTCTTATATTAACCATTATGCAGTTTGATTTTCATATCAAGTGGTGACCATGTTTTGGAGAATATCTATAAATGCAAGTCAAAGAAGAGTTATTTGGGGGTAATAAGCACTCACTTGTATGTGTGTGACAGAGTGCAGCGGTCAACAGCAAGATATGCATTGCTCTGCTCAGCAAGAATGATAACTGTCTTGAATATCCGTCCATATAGCAGCCTCCACTCCAAGGCCACACAATCTACAGCTCCACTAACATGCATGATCAGCACGACATTACCAAAGTTCTTTCTTCACTGATATTATCATATTCGTTTATATATTTGCGGGAATTTTATAAAGCAGTTACAAATAATTTTAAAAAAGTTTTTATCAACAATCCATATCCTCAGATTAATTGGACAATTTTTTAATTTTTTATTAGACAAAATAAAAATAAACAAAATATCATATTCGTTTATATATTTGCGGGAATTTTATAAAGCAGTTACAAATAATTTTAAAAAAGTTTTTATCAATAATCCATATCCTCAGATTAATTGGACAATTTTTTAAATTTTTTATTAGACAAAATAAAAATAAACAAAAAATATGGCCCTATGAAGTCTCGTCTCGAACTCAAGTCCTACCAAAGCAAACTCACACGCGCTAGCCAACTTTCCTTCAAGGAGGTTCAATAGTAGAAGACGCCACACGTAACTTATACCTTGGGTACCCTACCGCCATAGTCTATGGCGGTAGGGTACTTTCAACCACGAATGACCGTGACGGCACTGTCAAGTCTTACCGCCGCAGCCCTCGGCGGTAGGCTGTGTTACCCTACCACCAAGGACGATGACGGTAGAAAAAAGGTCAGATCATGAAATTTTTTCAAACTAGGGTCAGATCGTGCTAAAGTTTTCAGAAATGGTCAAAACAGTGAATTCGACCGGCCTTGGACTGGAGAAGGCTAGGTGTTGTCAAGCTTAGCTCGCCGTGGTCCTCTGCTCCGTGGTGGCCGGGCTGTGGGTATATGGTCCCGCCGGCGACGGATCGGGCCCTCCGCCTGCCGATCCGGTCGCCTGCGTGCCGGCCTAGCCTTAGCCTAGCTCCTCCGTCCGTTGTCGGGACCCGCCTCATCAATCCGTCGTCCCTCCCCGATCCTCGTCGATATCATGATCGCTGGGGCAGGACGGAGAGAGGGACGAACTGGACTGCTCGTCCGTCCGGTCTGGTCGAATTTAGTGCGTCACGTAACCATCGTGGGTGCTCGTGCAGGGTCCGACCGCCGTGCCTCACGCTGTCAATGCTCATCCGATGCAGGCGATACAGTGTATGCTTTGGGTTTTGGACACGAGTTATACTGCTGCCTCGTCAGGACTGTATCGTGTCGCCGTAGAATCAACTGTGCTTGCTCCGTTCATGGGGATCACTTTTTGCTCTTGAACTGGATTGCAGTCCAACAGATTTACCCTGATAAATCCCCAACGTTCCGATTTTAAACATCTCATTCCGAACGTTTTTTCATGATAACTTTAGTTGACGTGAGGTGACGAACATGGTAATTTTCTAACAAAAAAAGAACTGAAACAAAGTTGTCATGTTTTAACTAAATTTATCATGAAAAACGTTCGGGTTATGATGCTTAAAATCCAAACTTTCGAGATTTATTATTTCCCTTTTTTAATAGTTTGGATTGCTTACCTTATGTGTCACGTGGCGTGTCGAGTTGCTCCTAGGTTTTAGGTGTCCCGATCTAGAGCCCAGTCTCCCCTAGTTCTTCTTGGAGCTTTGGAGAAGCCCCCCGATCCGTGCCACGATGGCAATAGGTCCATCAAGCCACCACGCCTCTATTAGGGGTCCAAGCGGCAGCCCGCTTTGACCCACGAGACACACCAACCAGCTTAAAATTTGCTCTCAACACTCGCCTAAAATTAACACTACATTTGTATTATGCTACTATCCGCTATGTCACACTTGCATCCTACCGCATACAACCCCCCTCCCCCCTTCAACCCCTACATTACCTATTTTCCTCTTAAATCCAGAGCCAGAGAAACAGAGAGAAGTGTTGACGCGTTCTCGCTTCTGCTACTTGGGAGTAATGTTGCTCCGTGTCTGAAGCAGCACCGGTCACACTGCCACGCTCACGCTTGGCAGATTTGGAGCTTTGCGGGGCAAGAATAATATGACCACGATCTAGGAAGGGGGCAAGAAGAGGTTCCATGTGATACAGAGGGACTCCCGTTTCTTCATGAATTAGCAGGATGACTACTATTGCCTACTCAAGAATAAGAGACACAACAAACACACACCAATGTGATAGCATTTGGGAGATGAACGCATCAATAAAACACTTTTCATTGAAACCAAAATCCACTTAACTTTGTTCATTGATTCAATCGATCAAAGTGGAAAGGAGGTATTGGTCTTGAAGGTGCTATATGAAGTTCTTCGGTTTTATGTTGATTGTAATTTGTTAATAGGACTTGATCAACTTTATTAATGGGTTCCTTTTGAAAAACATATGATCGGTGAATCCTATGGCGGAAAGTTTGATGGTCCAAGTTGATACTGGTAATTGGGGAAATGGGACTGGTGGAAGCTACGCCTCGCCAACTCAGCGTCCCAAGCAGCAAACCTTGCGTGCTCCGCAACCTCCACCATTGCTTGGTGGTCGATGATATCCTGTGGACTGATGAAGTATGACACATAGGCTCCAAGTCATATAATCATATCTAAGTCTAAGAGGAGGAAGGTAATAAGCATGAAGTTTTGGCTAGGGAAGCTTAGTATTTAAAAAAAAGATATTTACAACTTCAAAGAACATTAAAAAATTTCTGCATGGATACATATAGGTGTCCTTTGCATATATGGTTTTTAGGGGATTGCATATATGCAAAGTTTCATTAAATACAATTATCTGTAGGCTATGCCAAAATGACAAAGTTCTGGCCCAAAACCAATAAAAGGGAGGTCAATTTTTATACATGTATTTTTATTTTTGTGTACACCACGTATGAAAATATACATCACTGTAAATTCATACAGTAATACTACAACTTTATATGTGTATGTACATATTTTTTAGAATTTTAGTAGGAGTCTAAAATGAAGTTTCCGATTTAACAACAAATAAAGGCTATATGGTGCCCATCCTCCGAAATGCATTATCGGGCGGGGAATGGAGTGCGAACTTGGGGTGCACTGGCACCATGGTACCCTTTTTTGAAAAATTAAAAAAACATATTTAGAATAAAAAAATAAAAAAATTCTGTGAAAACTTCTATGTGTTCACTATTGATCGATGACATTTTGTTTTGAAAAAATTAATTTTAAGATGTACAAGAAAACAAAATTCTGGCCGAAACAACAAAAAAGCGGCCCATTTTTTCCATTTGAAAATACATATTTTTCTTTTCTTTGTACGCCACACGTGAAAGTAAAATGTTATGAAATTCTGCACATGCGTAGTATACATTTTTTTTGTGTTTCTACAAAAAAAGTCAAATATTTTTGTGTTGCAGAAAATGTTTTTTTTTTAAAGGGCACCATGGTACCTGTGCACCATTTGTATTTTTCGGCTGGGAATGGGTATCTAGTCCTACTTTGTAGATAGGCGGGGACGCTTATACGTCCGTGGGCCAAAATTCTTGCAGAAGTAGTTGCAATTCAGTTGGACAGGGGACTGTATCAAAATTTTCAGTGATCCGTTATGTATAAATGACAGGTCCACTAACTCCTTTCACCATCAATCCCTCTATCCAATTGCTTGAGTTTTAGGAGGCATTGAGAACTAGGAGTGTCTCATTAGACAGTTGGATTATTTCACCAAAAGGCATTGAGAACTAGGAGTGTCTCATTAGACAATTGGATTATTTCACCAAAAGGCATTGTGATATCAGATAGTATTTTTCTGAAATCCAGTCTGATCGTGATTCAGACGAGGACGGGAATATGGCTGTGGTTGGTTTGGCTAATAAGTGATTTGGGTTGTGTGTTGATAGTTAGTCCAAAAGGTGTGGTTCTTTGAAAATATCCTCAAAACGTGGTGTAAACTGTTATAAGTTCCCCCGAGGTTGATGTTTTGTGCAATTCACTCTAATATCATAGCTAGTCGAAGGGAGTATTTAAAAGTGTGTTGTAAAGGCAACACGCTGATTGTCATAATTGCAGTTCGGAAACTTGGTGTTGCTCCAAAGAATGTTGCCGTTTGCCACTCTGACTTTGACTGGTTTGCAGTTAGTTAACCGACAGTTTGCTTGAAAGAGCAGACTCAGAGTGCAGGAATGTGCCACAGCTGCCAGTATCTACTAGTGTGGAGACCATAAGGTTTCCCAATTGGACTCTCGAGGTAAAAGTGTGATATGGCCATATTGAGTCCTCTGCAGCACGCATATGTAACTGTAGTTGCTACTCTGCATTGCATTTTCCTGATGCTGTACAAATTGTGTATCAGTAAGTACAACTTCAGGGATGCCATTTTCAACTTCTCCAATGCCAATACCGAGTTATAACTTCAGATTTAGCTAGTTAAATAGGTGATGGCATTTGTCTTTCTTTGTTAATAGCCTTGCCGCAAGATGGCATTCTATTTATAGGATAAGATTGTCCACATTTTGCTTGTTGTATGGCTCCAGGCTTTAGGAGGACACTGCAGGTGATGCTGGGTATATCCATTCAAGCCAACTATACAACTTCTCACATGATAGGCCCAAACTGATCAATATAACTGTATAAGCATATACATTTGTATGTCTGTTCTAACCATAAGCATATGGGTCAGCATAATCTTCTTCTCATATAGTAGCAAAAATGACATGATGATTGACAATGATTCTGGGGCCACAAAGGTTGAGCCTTGGCAGTGAGTTGTGGTCGAGAGGCTTTTGCTACATTATTGTACCGTCCAGATATTCAAGCAATGACTTGCTTGTCATGAAGCGTAGATATTCAAGGCAATCATATATACTAGCCTAGCAAGAAAGATAAAGGAAGGAGAAGGTAAAGCTTCAGTCAGCGGCAGTGACTAGTGGAGAAATAATACAACGCAATAATTAACTCTCCTCCTTTGGATGGCTGATGGACGATCAGGATTCGCCGATACCGCTTCTACCTTGCACCGTAACTGAACACTGAATGTTAACTGAAGAAGTTGTTCCATAAATATAGCTGGACATGCTGTTGATCCTGGCGGTGCGACGGGCTCACCGCCGCCAACAGAGGTCTGGCGAGGAGAATACTGAACACCACCGTGCCAAAACCGATCCGCGAGCTGCTCCCGTTGCGGTGGAGAGATCGACACCAGATGTCCCCCAAACGACGGCGTAGGTTTGCGAAGGTCCAAGATATTGCATCTTGCACTCTTTCTTGTTCTCGCTGCTGGATCTAATCCACCCATCCCATTTCTGTTTTCTTCGCAGGGCAGAGGAATTCACCCATTCAGTTTACATGTTATTCATCAGTGCATGGCCCGCACGCTAATTAGCTTTGCTTCCAGGCACAACGCAAGATGGATTCAGACAATAATACTTCACTTCAGAATATATATGCACGAGAATCGCTAGAGGTATGAACATGCAGGAAGCCGTAGTAGCCCGCCAGCGTTGATCTTCCACATACAAAAGTGATCATCTACAGTCACCGGCAAAAGCGGATGTTTTACACTAGGACACATATTTGGTCTACACACTTACTCCCTCCGTTCCAAAATAGATGACTCGACTTTGTACTAACTTTGTACTAAAGTTAGTACAAAGTCGAGTCATCTATTTTGGAACAGAGGGGGTAGATCGATAAACTAGCAGCGCAGACACTTCAGAGTTGAGACAATCATTGAACCCTTCAGCGGCACTCAAAATTCCACAGTTGCGTGATTCAGACTTCAGGAGGAGACGGTACATAGGATATACAGAGTACTTCAGATCATATCAATAAACATAAGCAGTCAGTACTCCCTAATTGTATGCCATGGAGAATGGTGTGCCTCAGGGCACTTCCATTTTAGTTCACAAAAATGGCCAACGAATTTAGTTTTTAGGACGTCCGCTTTTAACTTTATTTTCCACAAGAGGATTTTGATCCATGATTTGATAAACAAAACCATGAACCTGTTGCAGCATATCCTGTTTTTTGCCGTAACTCTGTTTCATGTTTCTGGCGATATGTGCTGGTTCGATTTCAGCCCATAACAAGTGATCTATCAAAACGAACATTGCGCACAGATACAACAGTACTTTCATACTTTGCATTGGTCAAGAATTGTGCTCCTCCAAATTAGGATTTGATCTATGATTAATGAGTAAAGACCAGTGCTTTTAATGTAGTATATCTTTTTTTAAGAATAACATTGTGGTCAGATTGTACATGCGTGTCTGTAAGCGCATGCGTTTGTACTATATTTCTTTAAAAGGAAATTTGCTAGCATTGTACTCCCTCCGTTCCTAAATATAAGTCTTTTTAAAGATTCTACCATGGACTACATACGGATGTATATAGACATATTTTAGAGTATAGATTCACTCATTTTGCTCCGTATGTAGTCCATAGTGAAATCTCTAAAAAGACTTTATTTAGGAACAGAGGGAGTAGTTGAGTACCTATAAGATTGTGATTGCAAATTACAGAGGTCTCCACAGCAACGCGCTACTCAGCATTTGATGATAGCAAACTACTAAAATCTTATAGATACCAAATTACCAATCTTCTTGCTCGTCATCCTCATTTTCTGAATCTTCTTGTCCATAATGAGAGAGATGTTCAGAGTCTGAGTTCGACATCTGTGACTTTAGTGAGAACAGTATTTCAGTTATTCATGATATGGCTCTATTACAGAATACTAATAAAATTCCTTGCATCATTAATTAGTGCATCCAAAAGTTTAAGCTATCGAAAGCAAAGTAATACTGCCACCATGTCTCAACACAAAGTTCTAACAATTGCATAGCTCGATTATGCCAAAATTGCATATCTAATCATAGGATTAAGGATCAAACAAGCAGATCACATAGCATGTTCTTTGTATTGTTTCTGAGATTAAAAGTAAGGGAGTGGGAACATGTTTGGTTGAAAGCTAAGAATGCCGAAGTATGCCAGCTAAGAATGGCAAAGTATGGCAGACGTTTTTTTAGCTAAGTGGCCTTACTTTAGCTTGCCAAGTGGGGTGATGTCGTGGCCTGCTGTTGAAGGTCAAGCCACATGTCAATATGAGGATCAGAGGGAAGTATATAGAATGGATTAGGAAACTTGGACACTGACACAAATTCTAGATGAATTCATTAAGGGAACGAGAAATGAATTGGTTTCCTGGATTGGAACAAGGCGAGGTGTAGGGGTGAACGTTAGGAACACTTTGCATCGTCTCTTTAAGGCCCCGTAGGGGGGGGGGGG
>NC_057796.1:468045014-468046943 GCF_018294505.1 Triticum aestivum
ACCGTCAGCCCCGATTTCGACGGGAATGGAATCGCAAGCCGCCTCCACAACCCCGTCGGCCACACCTGCTAGTGCTACACTGCCAGCGTCGACCCACGCGCCGTCGCCCGGGTTAAGGAGGCGGTTGATAATTTACATTTAATTAATAATATTATAGAAGACATGCAGTTGCACATGTTAATGACTAGTTTTATAAATACTTTTACATTGAGTTAGTAGGTTTTGATCTCTCCTGCCTTGATTTTGCATCCAATGTTTTACCTTAGGGTTTTGAATGTCTACAAAAATGTGACTTTTACAAGAACGACTAAGCACAAAAATGGCGTAAACACACATCAAAGAAATAAAATAAATATGCATCGGTTGAATTCCTATGTCATATTTATATAAATCAATTGCAAAGGCATGTGCATATAAAACCATAATGACTAGATTAAAAGTTACTGGGCCTTTGAGTTTCATACCTCTAGTTCTTCTCGTTCCTCTTTATGTCTCGACCGGCCTTTTTGGTATCTTTTCGATACCCTATCCATCGATGCTTCCTGTGTTACACAAAATTTACACGATTAGGTCATTGTGGAAAGTAAACTAAGAAACGATAGGCATTTACATCCCGGGGCATGACTATAGGCGCTCCTTCTCATTTACTAAATCGACATAGTACAAATGTACAATCAACGGCAAGTCCGTCGAGGACGTCAGGCGCATCCCTTGAACATGGCCAGACCAATCATTTTTGCCCCACCCCCTCAACTCCCGCCCGCGACGCCACCTCTTCCCGCCTCCGTCGCCCAATGTGTCCGCCGCAACCACCGTCAGCCCCGATTTCGACGGGAATGGAACCGCAAGCCTCCTCCACAACCCCATCGGCCACTCCTCCTAGTGCTACACTGCCAGCGTCGACCCACGCGCCGTTGCCCGGGTTAAGGAGGCGGTTGATAATTTACATTTAATTAATAATATTATAGAAGACATGCAGTTGCACATGTTAATGACTAGTTTTATAAATACTTTTACATTGAGTTAGTAGGTTTTGATCTCTCCTGCCTTGATTTTGCATCCAATGTTTTACCTTAGGGTTTTGAATGTCTACAAAAATGCGACTTTTACAAGAACGACTAAGCACAAAAATGGCGTAAACACACATCAAAGAAATAAAATAAATATGCATCGGTTGAATTCCTATGTCATATTTATATAAATCAATTGCAAAGGCATGTGCATATAAAACCATAATGACTAGGTTAAAAGTTACTAGGCTTTTGAGTTTCATACCTCTAGTTCTTCTCGTTCCTCTCTATGTCTCGACGGGCCTTTTTGGTATCTTTTCGATAGCCTACCCATCGATGCTTCCTGTGTTACACAAAATTTACACGATTAGGTCATTGTGGAAAGTAAACTAAGAAACGATAGGCATCTACACCCCGGGGCATGACTATGGGCGCTCCTTCTCATTTACTAAATCGACATAGTACAAATGTACAATCAACGGCAAGTCCGTCGAGGACGTCAGGCGCATCTCTTGAACATGGCCACACCAATCATTTTTGCCCCACCCCCTCAACTCCCGCCCGCGACGCCACCTCTTCCCGCCTCCGTCGCCCAATCACTACTGGAATCAGCTAATTTGCCATCTGCCAGCTCTTTGTCGTCTGCTAGCTGACGGCAAAGAAGCTCTTTGCCATCAGCTACCCAAAAGCAGACGGCAAAGAAATGGCAGATGGCAAAGAAACTCTTTGCCGTCCGCGAGCTCTTTGCTGTCCGCCAGCGGACGACAAAGAATCTTTGCCGTCCGCTGGCAGACGGCAAAGAGTGAGGTGGCCCCCACCCCCCGCCCGTTTGGAAAAACTTAACGGCCCACCTCTTTGCCGTCTGCCAGCGGACGGCAAAGAGGCAAAAGGGCGGACGGCAAAGAGAGGCGGACGGCAA
>NC_057796.1:468048327-468058897 GCF_018294505.1 Triticum aestivum
GACCCCGACCCCGACACGGCACCCCGACACCGACACGACACCCCGACCCCCGACACCTCCCGAAAAGGTGTTCTTTGGCCTTCCAGAAGCCGACGGGGTGATATATTTGTGAATTATTAGTTAGGCCATATATTTTTCGATTTTGTTATGAAAAACATCATATATAATTGTGTTGATCGGGTAGTTTTAAATGTGCAGTTGTTTCATCGCTGCGAGGTTTGGTGTTCGACGACCTCGCCGTGCGTTTGACGAGCTCTGCCCCTTCGTTCGTGGGTGAGCACAAATGACATGTCCTCCTCTCCCATTAATTATTTGATATATTCCGATGAAACTTGATAGCTAGCTATATATGTGTCTTGAATCATCAGTATGCGTAACCAATATGTGTCTCCCGTTCGAAAGCGTCATAGTTATAAATATGCATGCATTTGCATATTTATAACCTTGATTCTTTCGAATTGTCCAACGCTATCCATGGATAGCCCGAGTATGTTTAGATTGGGTTCGTTTTCCCATATGCTTTGCTCCGGATCCGACGCATAAATTTTGTCAGTGCCTCCCCTGTTGTTCTCCGGGTACACATCCTCTCTGTTTATTGCAGAGACGTGTATCAGGAGAACAGCGCGGAGGTGCTGCCGAAATTTTGCGTAGGATCCGGAGCATAGCATGGGAAAATGAACCCAATCTAAACATACTCGGGTGGGATTAGGACCTATCATTACCTATTAGAGTGTAGGTTGCATGGACGTAATAAAATTGACAAAGTAGATCAACTGATGAATATATACATGGTGAATTATATATATATATATATATATATATATATATATATTTGTTGTATGTCTAGTAGCTCTGAAAGTCAAGATGAGTGATCGTGCGTGGATGTACACCGGTCACACTGGTCAGAACAAATGGAGCACTGAATGGTTCACAAAAACCAAGGGGTTTGTGCGAGCCGCATTTGCAAATGGCCAGAGGAAAACCTGGTGCCCCTGTTTACGGTGCGGCAATTGGGAAAAGAGGACAGAGGCTGAAATGGGCAAACACCTGCAGAAGAGTGGTTTTACGCCCGATTATACGGTGTGGACATTTCATGGTGAGTCTGCCCAACGTGACCGAGCTGAGGTGGATCGTCGTCGCACCGACGAGCATGGTACCGGGATGGAAAACATGGTGCAAGACTTCGATGATGCTCGGGATTCGGACGAGGAGATGGAGGAATCTGCAAAGGCCTTCAATGAAATGTTGGAGTCTTCAAAACGTCCGCTCCATGAGCACACTGAGCTTTGTCAGTTGGATGCCATCTCACAAGTAATGGCTCTGAAGGCTCAGTTCAACTTGGGCAGAGAATGCTACGATGCAATGATGACAGTATTTGGATGCTTTCTACCCAAAGGCCATGTAATGCCTGCAAACATGTACCAGTCGGACAAAATCCTCCGTGCACTGAAGATGCCCTATGATAAGATACATGCCTGTGAGAAAGGATGTGTCTTGTTTAGGCTTGACTATGCGAACTTGAACTATTGTCCCATTTGCAAGTCTTCCAGGTATGTTGTGGTAGACAACGGTATGGGTGAGAAGACACAGACCAAAATCCCCGTTAGTGTTCTTCGGTATATGCCAATCGTACCAAGACTTCAACGTCTTTTCATGGTCGAAGAGACGGCTAGACAGATGACATGGCACAAAACGGGCAAAAGAACCGAACTAGATGCAGATGGGAATCTGATGATTGTACACACATCGGATGGTGTTGCGTGGAAAAAGTTTGATGAATTACATGGTGACAAAGCGGCAGATCCGAGGCATCCTCGAGTCGGCATCAGCACGGATGGGTTCAGTGTGTTTGGTATGACGGCAGCCCAATACAGTCGTTGGCCCGTATTTGTCTTTCCACTCAATCTCCCCCCCGGACCGATTATGCAAAGAAAGAACATTTTCCTGACGTTGATAATTCCAGGGCCCAACTATCCGGGGGAAAATATGAATGTGTACATGCAACCGCTTAAGGACGAATTGCAAGAAGCCTGGGATAATGGGTTCAAGACATACGACGCCTATAGCAAACGGAACTTCATAATGCGTGTCTGGTACATGTACTCGACGCATGACTTGCCGGCGTATGCGCTATTCGTTGGCTGGTGTGTGCATGGAAGGTTCCCGTGCCCCACATGCAAGGGAGCTCTTGAGTTTCGTTGGCTTCAGGCCGGTCGCAAGTTTTCTTGCTTCGACATGCATAGACAGTTCCTGAATCCTCACCATAAGTTCACGAAAGACAAGAAGAACTTCATCAGAGGTAGAGTTGTCAAAAACTCTGCACCACCTGCATTGACAGGCCAACAGACCCTGGATCAGTTAAACGCTCTCGAGCTAGATCCAGAGCGTCCAGGGTACTTCAAGGGGTATAATTCTAAGCACGCCTGGACTCACAAAACATGCTTATGGGATCTGCCTTACTTCAAAGACCTCCTTTGCCCACACAACATCGACGTGATGCACACTGAGAAGAATATCGCCGAGGCACTTTTTGGTACATTGTTCGGCATAGATGGGAAGTCAAAGGATAATACTAAGGCTAGAGTCGATCTGGAGGCGCTATGTGATAGGCCGTTACAAAACATGAAAGAACCGAAAGGAAAGCAGAACTGGACAAAGCCAAAGGCATGGTTCAATCTTGGAAGGCCATCTATGAGGGAAATTATCTTGTGGGTGAAAATGCAGTTGATGTTCCCCGATGGGTATGCAGCGAATCTACAGAGGGGAGCCAGTCTTGATAAATTGAAGATATTTGGTCTCAAGAGTCATGATTGGCACATATGGATTGAGCGGGTAATGCCGGTGATGTTGCATGGCTTCATCCCTGAGGATGAATGGCTAGTACTGGCAGAACTCAGCTATTTCTTCCGTGTTCTTTGTGCGAAAGAACTATCGCCTGGCGTGCTAGAAGAAATGGAAGAGTTGGCGCCGGAGTTGATCTGCAAGTTAGAGAAGATCTTTCCACCGGGCTTCTTTAATCCAATGCAACATTTGATTTTGCATCTCCCGACCGAGGCAAGATTGGGGGGGCCCGTGCAAAATCGTTGGTGCTACCCAACTGAGAGGATGCAGAAGACGCTTCGACAAAAATGTAAAAATAAACGTAGAATTGAAGCATCGATGGCTGAGGCATTCATCACTGAGGAGGCGGCAAACTTCATGACAGCACACTACGAAGCCAAAAATCGTCATTTGCATAATCCGAAGCCTCGGTACAATGCTGACGACCCTAAAAAGGGTGGATCCAACCTCAGCCTATTCAAAGGGAATCTCGCACCAGCCAGTGTTTCAAATCCAGTATCTTTGGATAATGAACAATGGCGGACCATTTCGTTGTATATCTTCAACAACTTGATAGAAGTGCGGCCGTACATCGAGTAAGTTCTCGGTACATAGTTTCGCAACTTCTATTTCCTTTGAACTGCTCTTATTCCTGGATATTTCATACAGTCGATACATCGCCTTATTCTCGTATGGAGCGGTGATCCAAAAGGATTCTGTCGAAGAGTATGAGCTTCTCGCAAAGCAAGGAGGCGGCTATCCCGGTTTCATCTCTTGGTTCAAACAAACGGTAATTTCTATTAGACTTGTAGGCTAATTTGTAGGCGGCTATCCCGGTTTCATTCGCTAATTTGTGCGTAATGCAACAATCCTTTCATATTAAACTTGTAAGCTAATTCAGAGTCTATGGACGCCGAATTGAGACAAGTCGCTAATGGTTTTGACTATAAGGTTCGTTCATTTGACAAATACGACATCAACGGGTATCGCTTTCGTACCTATGGCAAAGAGCTATCTATGGCCGACCGAAAGTCTACAAATTGTTGTGTATCTGCTATCGGCGAAGGAGGTACCGAGTATTATGGGAGAGTTGAAGCCATTTATGAACTTCTATTCTATGGTGAAAACCCACCGAATGTCGTAGTCTTCAAATGTTATTGGTTTCAGCCGAAGGAGACTAGAAGGACTCATGAACATATAGGGCTAGTTGAAATCAACCAAAGCACCCATTTAGATGTTCCTGATGTCTATATTACGGCTCAACAGGCGACCCAAGTATTCTATCTACCGTGGGCCTGCCAAACTAATCCAAATCTGAAAGGTTGGGATGTCGTTTATGAAGTGCCGCCACGTGCTAGACTATCTCCCCCAAAGGAAGAGGATTATGAACCTCACATTAACCCAGACACATATGAAGGAGAATTCTTCCAAGAGACACGTCTTTCCAAAAAGCGTTTCAAGAACCGCTATACTTCACCCCAAAACATTGAAGTAGACAGCGATAGTGAATCCGACATCACCCCAGAGGAGGAACAAGAAGAGCCGGAACAAGAAGAGGTTACTGCTGCGGATGACCTGTCATTGCTTGACCGATTACGTCAAGGTGGCCTTCCACATGTTGATGCCACTGAACCCTATGAGCCCGTCATTGATTATAGTGATGATGATGATTATGCATTTATTGATGATACTGATCGAGATTATTAGTAGTGTCAGGTATTAATTTTTTTTTATGTTGTACTTGATGATGATACACTTAAGTGATACACA
This sequence comes from Triticum aestivum, assembly GCF_018294505.1. Taxonomy (NCBI): domain Eukaryota; kingdom Viridiplantae; phylum Streptophyta; class Magnoliopsida; order Poales; family Poaceae; genus Triticum; species Triticum aestivum. The sequence continues at coordinate 468,052,918 of NC_057796.1, forward strand.
TATTATTATTCATGTCGGTCTTTTTTTTATGTTGTACTAATTTCGTTTACTGTTTGTCATGGCAGGTGTTGAAAGATGGTGGGCGCTGGTCGGGAGCGCGCGAAGGCCCCTTCTTCGTCGACGCGTGGTCTGAGGTCTTCCATTCCAGACGCACCTCTCCGCCGAGCGTTGCTGGACAGTATGGCCACACCGCCGGGCCCTTCTTCGTCGACCGCGGTGCCCAGCAGGGGACGAGGTAGGAAGAGAGGAGGTGGGGCACGTGGTCGTGGGAGAGGAGGTAGGGTGACTGCTAGGGCGCCTTCCTCGCCGCCACCCGCAGCTGTTTCACCCGAGCACGTGACTGCTAGGGTGGACTCGTCCGAGGAGGAGGCTACACGGACTCCGGTCCACGAGCCTCCGGTCCACGGGTCTTGGGCCCACGAGCCTCGGGTCGACTGGCCTTCGGCCCACGAGAGTTCGGCCCACGAGACCCCGGAGGAGCACACGTCCGGATGGGGTACCTGGCCGGATCAGCCCGAGGAGCCGAGTGGCCATGCTGATGATGGCGGGGAGCCGACTGGTCTTGAGGAGGAGGGGGGCACCGTCTACCAGCGTGGTGCTACACGGCTCCCGTCCGTGCCGGCGACCCGCGATCAGAGGTGGTTGATTTTCCCTGATGGGGAGAGGTACGTAAGTGCATTTAATATTTTTGTACCTTGTGCATTCACGTTTCTTCAAATAACTAATGCGTTGGCCTTGTCATGCTGCAGGGGTTGGGACCACCATCATAGTGTCCGCCGGCCCAACTCCGTCCTTGGAGTTCTTTGCCGGCAAAACTTCCTGGGGTTTGTCACGTTGCCTGGTGAGGGTCGGCTTCCAGAGCTTGGATTGAGCTGGGAGCACTACGTGGCTGCCCCGGCCCCGTCGGATGAGATTATCGACGGTGTCGTGTGCGACACGAGGGCAGACATGGTGATCAGAAAGTTCTGGGTAATTTCTCCTTTACACATTTAAAAATCTTCAACTAGCTAGTTATTAATTGTACTGATCAATATTGTCTCATTTGATTGCAGACATTCTACAGGTGTGAGGAGGGATACGAGGAGGACGCGGCACATGTTATCGAGAACGTCTGCAAGCGCCTACTCCAGAACTTACGGCACGAGGCTCGGGTGCAGGCTGTTCGAGACTACTACGCCTTGCGTGGTATCAAGAAGACCAAGCCGGCGTGCCGCGATAAGTTCCTGAGTAAGGAGCAGTACATGAAGGTAATTCTCAAGGCCTTCTACTTAAGTTCCTTCATTTAGTAATTCTTAGCCGTAGCGCTCAAGTTTCTATTTGCTAACTTAGGCGCCTCCGAGATGGTGTGCGGATCGGATGGATTGTTGGGAGGTGTTGGTCGATGAGTGGTGCTCAAAAGAATGGCTAGCCCTCCACAACGAGGCCAAGGACAAACGTGCCCAAATGGAAGGTGTGCCACACCATCAAGGCAGCTCCAACTTATATCAGTTCGGGCGCAACTGGGTATGTGGTTTGCTTCATGATTCATGCAATTCATTCATCATGCTAGCTTGAGCCCTTTAATTACTAATTTTCATTGTTTCTCTCTTTCAGGCACGCTACAATAAGGCGGATAAGGTGCCAGAGGTGTACGACCTGTATGCCATGGCCCACACTGCCTCTTTCAAGAAAGTCAAGGCTTTCTCTCAGTCTGACCTCGATGATGCAAACAACTTCACCAACATCTCCTCCCATAACAAGCTCGTGAGATATAGAGATGAGGGGAAGGCGAGGAAAGGGGAGGACTTTAACCCGAGCCAGGGTCCCATTGATCCAGAGCTGGTGATGATATCTGGTGGCGGGAGGTCCCATGGCTCCATAGCCATTGGAGATGGACTTATCCGTTGTCCTAGCACTCTCCCGGAGATCAAGGCGCGCCAGTCGAGCTCCGCTCCTGAGATAAGGCCTCGTGAACGGCCAGTGCAACTCGCCATCAAGGTTAGTGATACGTACTCAGTTATCTTTCTCCATTACATTGTGTGCGCTTCCATCAATGATTACAAATGGTCATGTGAGTGGTGTTGCAGGCTGCTATACAGAGTGAGAGAGATAGAACGGAGAAACTTCTGGCGGAGGCGGCGGAGAGGCAGCGGGAGTTGGAGGAGAGGACGACAAAGATGATGGAGGAGGAGAGGGCACGGAATGACATGCAGGCAAGGGCCATGTACGAGCTCCTTGTGGTAAGTTTCTTCTGCAGATTAGCCAAAACATTCATGTAGTGTTTGTCTCATTACTAACTAGCATGACTGAGTCGTCAAAACCAAATGTGCAGTCTGTGCGCGAGAAGACAGGTCAGACCGCTCCGCCGATGCCAGTGATTACTCCTGGGACCACGGTGAGTTTTATTTGAATGGACATTACTTGCTAGTCTTAACATTTGAGTGTCATCATGCTAACAAGACATTGGAAATGATCTTTGGTGCAGCGTAACTCCAGACAAGCATCGCACGATCCTTCTCCAGCTACCGACACGAGCCACCCCGCTCCTACACCTCCTGGATCTTGGTAAGTTTATCTAGTGTTTTGCTTAACACATGCATAAAGACCTAGACTTAGCTTTATTTCCTCCAATGCTTACCATAATGACCTAGACTTAGCTTCTTCTCCTCCAAAATGACTTAATAAGCTTACTGACCTCCAAAACCATCCATTTTACCTAAGTTAGCTCTAAAACGATCTGTACTTAGCTTACTTATGTCAAAAATTGCATAATTAGCTTAGTTAGCTCATAGACGATCCATTTTACTTAAGTTAGCTCTAAAATGACCCATTTTACCTAGGTTAGCTTATAAATGATCTAGTTCATCCAAGTTAGCTAAAAAATGACCCATTTTACCTAGATTAGCTCCTAAATGATCCATTTTACCTATGTTAGCTTTAAAATGACCCATTTCAACTAGGTTAACTCCAAAATGACCCATCTTACCTAGGTTATCTCATAAACGATCCATTTCAACTAATTTAGCTCATAAACGATCCATTTCACCAAGTTAGCTAAAAAACGATCCATTTCACCTAAATTAGCTCTTAAATGATCCATTTCACCTAAGTTAGCTCAAAAAGATCCATTTCAACTAAATTAGCTCATAAATGATCCATTTCACCTAAGTTAGCTAAAAACGATCCATTTCAACTAAGTTAGCTCATAAATGATCCATTTCACCTAAGTTAGCTAAAAAACGATCCATTTCACCTTAGTTACCTCAAAAACGATCCATTTGACCTTAGTTAGCTCATAAACGACCCATTTCAACTAAGTTAGCTCATAAATGATCCATTTCACCTTAGCTAGCTCATAAACGACCCATTTCAACTTAGTTAGCTCATATATGATCCATTTCACGTAAGTTAGCTCATAAATGACATACTCTTCTTGTTCTAATCTTCTTCTTGTTCTACTCTTCTTGTTCTAGTCTTCTTCTTGTTCTACTCTTCTTCTTCTAGTCTTCTTATTCTAGTCACCTATTTCTAACTTTCTTATTTTGCCATTTTGCAGATTTCATTATGTGCTGGATGGAGTGCTTGTTCTACTCTTCTTGTTCTAGTCTTCTTATTCTAGTCACCTTAGCTATGGAGTGCTTGTTTATGTATGGATGGAACTTGTTTATGTATGAAATGATGGATGGAACTTGCTTATGTAATATGTATGGATGGAACTTGCTTATGTATTAATGGATTGAACTTGCTATGTATGATGGAACTATGTGATGAAGTTATGTGATGGAACTATGTATGATGGAACTATGCATGTTGGATATCTTATATGTTTGCTCTGTAATTGCCTTGTGAAATATATCTATATATGTCATATATATTTTCTGTGAAAATTGTGGGATTTAATAAAAAACAGAAAAAAGACCCAATATGCAGGCTCTTTGCCGTCTGCCACAGACGGCAACGGCCTCTTTGCCGTCTGCCGCGGACGGCAAAGAGGACACGTGGCATCCAGCTGTGCTTCCTGGGAGCTGACCCATTTGGTCAGTTTGCCTACAGTGGCTGACGGCAAAGAGTTTGCCGTCAGCGGCGGACGGCAAAGGCCTGCCATGTAGTGACGTGTAGATGACATCATACGGCGGACGGCAAAGACAGTAGAAACTTTGTCGTCCGTTGGCAGACGGCAAAGGCACTAGAAAGTTTGCCGTCCGCGGCGGACGGCAAAGGCCTGCCGTTAGCCACTTAACGGACTGAGAGCACATTATTGCCGTCCGCCCTCTTTGCCGTCCGCGGCAGACGGCAAAGAGCCTTTGCCGTCAGCCGCCAGGAAGCAGACGGCAAAGTAGCTGTTTACCGTAGCCTACTTTACCGGAGCCTTTTGCCGTCCGCGGCTGACGGCAAAGGCCTTTGCCGTCCGCCGTTCATGCCTTTGCCGTCCGCCATGGCAGACGACAAAATAGCTGATTCCTGTAGTGAATGTGTCCGCCGCAGCCACCGTCAGCCCCGATTTCGACGGGAATGGAACCGCAAGCCTCCTCCACAACCCCGTCGGCCACTCCTCCTAGTGCTACACTGCCAGCGTCGACCCACGCGCCGTCGCCCGGGTTAAGGAGGCGGTTCATAATTTACATTTAATTAATAATATTATAGAAGACATGCAGTTGCACATGTTAATGACTAGTTTTATAAATACTTTTACATTGAGTTAGTAGGTTTTGATCTCTCCTGCCTTGATTTTGCATCCAATGTTTTACCTTAGGGTTTTGAATGTCTACAAAAATGCGACTTTTACAAGAACGACTAAGCACAAAAATGGCGTAAACACACATCAAAGAAATAAAATAAATATGCATCGGTTGAATTCCTATATCATATTTATATAAATCAATTGCAAAGGCATGTGCATATAAAACCATAATGACTAGATTAAAAGTTACTGGGCTTTTGAGTTTCATACCTCTAGTTCTTCTCGTTCCTCTCTATGTCTCGACGGGCCTTTTTGGTATCTTTTCGATAGCCTATCCATCGATGCTTCCTGTGTTACACAAAATTTACACGATTAGGTCATTGTGGAAAGTAAACTAAGAAACGATAGGCATCTACATCCCGGGGCATGACTATAGGCGCTCCTTCTCATTTACTAAATCGACATAGTACAAATGTACAATCAACGGCAAGTCCGTCGAGGACGTCAGGCGCATCTCTTGAACACGGCCAGACCAATCATTTTTGCCCCACCCCCTCAACTCCCGCCCGCGACGCCACCTCTTCCCGCCTCCGTCGCCCAATGTGTCCGCCGCGGCCACCGTCAGCCCCGATTTCGACGGGAATGGAACCGCAAGCCTCCTCCACAACCCCGTCGGCCACTCCTCCTAGTGCTACACTGCCAGCGTCAACCCACGCACCCCGCCCGGGCTAAGGAAGCGGTTGATAATTTACATTTAATTAATAATATTATAGAAGACATGCAGTTGCATAGGTTAATGACTAGTTTTATAAATACATATACACTGACTTAGTAGGTTTTGATATCTCCTGCATTGATTTTGCATCCAATGTTTTACCTTAGGGTTTTGAATATCTATAAAAATGGGACTTTTACAAGAACGACTAAGCACAAAAATGGCATAAACACACATCAAAGAAATAAAATAAATATGCGTCGATTGAATTCCTATGTCATATTTATATAAATTAATTGCAAAGGCATGTGCAAGTGAAACCATAATGACTAGATTAAAAGTTACAGGGCTTTTGGAGTTTCATACCTCTAGTTCTTCTCGTTCCTCTATAAGTCTCGCGTTTCCTCCGAATAGTTTCAATAGCCTATCCATCCGTACTTCCTGTGTTACACAAAATTTAAAAGATTAGGTCATTGTGGAAAGTGAACTAAGTGATGATAAACATCTACATCCCAGGGCATGACTACGGGCGCTCCTTCTCATTTACTAAATCGACATACTATAAATGTGCAATCAACGACAAGTCCGTCAGACGCATCTCTCGC
>NC_057796.1:468059065-468059821 GCF_018294505.1 Triticum aestivum
GCCCAGTGTGTCCACCGCAGTCACTGTCAACCCCGATTGCGATGGGAATGGAACCACAAGCCGCCTCCACAACCCTGTTGTCCACTCCTGCTAGTGCTACACTGCCACCGTCGACCCATGCGCCGCCGCCTGGACTAAGGAAGCGGTTGATAATTTACATTTAATTAATAATATTATAGAAGACATGCGGTTGCACAGGTTAATGACTAGTTTTATAAATGCGTATACACTGAATGAGTAGGTTTTGATCTCTCCTGCCTTGATTTTGCATCCAATGTTTTACCTTAGGGTTTTGAAGGTTTATAAAAATGCGAATTTTACAAGAAGGACTAAGCACAAAAGTGGCATAAACACACATCTAAGAAATAAAATAAATATGCATCGGTTGAATTCCTATGTCATATTAATATAAATTAATTGCAAAGGCATGTGCATATAAAACCATAATGACTAGATTAAAAGTTAATGGGCTTTTAGAGTTTCATACCTCTAGTTCTTCTCGTTCCTCTCTATGTCTCAACAGGCCTTCTCCGTATTTTTTCCATAGCCTATCCATCCATGATTCCTGTGTTACACAAAATTTACACGGTTAGGTCATTGTGGAAAGTAAACTAAGAAACAATAAACATCTACATCCCAGGGCATGACTATGGGCGCTCCTTCTCATTTACTAAATCGACATAGTACAAATGTGCAATCAATGGCAAGTCCGTCGAGGCCGTCAGACGCATCTCTCGCACACGGCCAATCCGGTCG
>NC_057796.1:468060111-468166472 GCF_018294505.1 Triticum aestivum
AGCTCCCGCCCGTGGTGCCACCTCTTCCCTCCTCCGTCGCCCAATGTGTCCGCCGCAGTCACCGTCAGCCCCGATTTCGACAGGAATGGAACCGCGAGCCGCCTCCAGAACCACGTCGGCCACTCCTGCTAGCGCTACACTGCCACCGTCGACCCACGCGCCGCCGCTCGGGCTAAGGAAGCGGTTGATAATTTACATTTAATTAATAATATTATAGAAGACATTCAGTTGCACAGGTTAATGACTAGTTTTATACATACATATACACTGAGTTAGTAGGTTTTGATCTCTCCTGCCTTGATTTTGCATCCAATGTTTTCCCTTAGGGTTTTGAATGTCTATAAAAATGCGACTTTTACAAGAACGACTAAGCACAAAAATGGCATAAACACACATCAAAGAAATAAAATAAATATGCATCGGTTGAATTCCTATGTCATATTTATATAAATTAATTGCAAAGGCATGTGCATATAAAACCATATTGACTAGATTAAAAGTTACCGGGCTTTCGGAGTTTCATACCTTTAGTTCTTGTCGTTCCTCTCTATGTCTCGACGGGCCTTCTCCGTATTTTTTCGATAGCCTATCCATCGATGCTTCCTGTGTTACACAAAATTTACACGATTAGGTCACTGTGGAAAGTAAACTAAGAAACAATAAACATCTACATCCCGGGGCATGACTACGGGCACTCCTTCTCATTTACTAAATCGCCATAGTACAAATGTGCAATCAACGGCAATTAAAAGTCCGTCGAGGCCGTCAGACGCATCTCTCGCACACGGCCAGTCCGGTCATTCTTGCTAAGGCCTTGTGTATAATGCTAGGTGCTTAGGGTGGTGATTCGAAAAATAAGCCGGGTTTTTCTGAAGCACCAGTGCCTATTTTTACAGGACAGATGCCTAATTAAGCGTCTACTCTGTACAAATAAGCATAGGTGCTTAAGGAAAACCTGGTTTATTTCTCCAAGCACCTCTCCTAAGCACCTTGCATTGTACAAGGCCTAAGGGTGCCTAGAGCACTCCCTTCTGATCTTGTGTCTAGCTTACTAGCTTTCTCTAGTCTATTTTAGCTACCTCATGGTGCCTTTATATAGCAAACCCGAGTTACATGTGTTCGACTTAAAACACTAACCCTCCGTATACATCAAGCCCAACTATAGCCCTATACACATGTTCCACACCTTTCTCTAGTTTATTTTGGACTTAAAACACTTGGATCTCCTGGCTGCATGGATTGGAAATGGAAGAACTGACCAAAGGCTTTACATGGGCAATATCAGGGTCATGTCAAGAAGCCCACCATCATTCTTGAAGCAGTTGCATCACAGGATCTTTGGATTAAGCACGCTTTCTTTGGCATGCCCGGGTCTCACAATGACATCAATGTGTTGCAATGATCGTCGTTGTTTGTGAGGCTTACTGAAGGAAAAGCTCCTCCTTGCCACTATCCTGTCAATGAACATGAGTACAACATGGGCTACTATTTGGTTGACGGTAGCTATCCTCCATGGGCTACCTTTATCTGCACCATCTCAAACCCAGTTGCCTAGACAAAGTCTCACTTTGCCCAAAGACACGAAGCATATAGAAAGGATGTCGAGAGGGCATTTGGAGTTCTGCAGGCCCGCATTGCAGTTGTTCGTGGACCTGCTAAACAATGGTATCCGAAAACCTTATGGGAGGTGATGACATGTTGTGTGATCATGAACAACATGGTCGTCGAGGATGAGAGTGACAATGCTGCCGCGGCTCTGGAATTTGAGAACATGGGTGATCCTATCCAACTTCTGGACCAGAATCCAGCCACATTTGAAGAGTTTATTCAAATGCATCAACAAATTCGGATCGACCAACTCACGAGCAGCCGAAGGAAGATCTAATTGAGCATCAGTGGGCGGTGAAAGGGACAACAATGTTGAGATGTAAATACTTGAACTTTTTAAATTTGAACTAGTGGTGCATGCGGCTATTTGATCGTGCGGACTTGGAAAAAAATAAGGAGGGCCGGATGTATGCGGCTACAGTTGGATGGCGTCCTCCCGCATCTGTACATGCGTTGTACAAAGGGCAATTGACATGCGTCGTACAAAGGGCAATAGAGTTAAGTAAGGTGGAACTCATATAGGGCGACTAAGCACAAAAATGGCATAAACACACATTAAAGAAATAAAATAAATATGCATCCGTTGAATTCCTATGTCGTATTTAAATAATTGCAAAGGCATGTGCAAATGAAACCATATTTACTAGATTAGAAGTCACTGGGCATTTGGGGTTTCATACCTCTAGTTCTTCTCGTTCCTCTCTACGTCTCCATGGGTTTTCTCCATCTATTTTCAATAGCCTATCCATCCATGCTTCCTGTGTTACATGCAATTTACACGATTAGGTCATTGTGAAAAGTAAACTGAGAAACGATAAACACCCACATCCCGAGGCATGACCACAGGCAGTCCTTCTCATTTACTAAATCGACATGGTACAATCAACGACAAGTCCATCGAGGTCGTCAGACGCGTCTCGACCATCGCGCCATGGCTAGTCCGGTCATTCTTGCTAAAGGCGCCTAGACCGCCACCTTGTGGTTTTGTGTCTAGCCTACTAGCTTTGCCCAGTCTAATTTAGCTACCTCGTGGTGTCTTTATATAGCAAACCCGAATTACATGCGTTCAACTTAAACACTAACCCTCCACATACATCAGGCTCAACGATAGCCCTATACACATATTCCACACCAATTCTTTTTTTTTAGAGAAAAGGCTTTATGTCCAACTTTATTGTAAAGCTGAATAGTACTGGTACGTCGGTACAGTAATCAGGGGGTTGACACTAATTTCTAACATCCTCTACTTAAGAGTTAATTAAGGTAGAAGTCATATAAGGTGACCGAGCACGTAAATGACATATACACATACACCAAACTGAAATATATGTGCATGCTTTGAATGCCCAGGTCGTCAAGACTCAAGATCATTGCAATAGCATGTGCAAATGAAGCTATGGGTGATTACCTGTAATTACAAAGATGTAAATAAAAGGGCCTTTTGTAGTTGTGTACCTGTGATTCTTCTTGTCCTTGTTCTTCATTTGGTTCTTCTTCTGGTTCAAATATTACTTTACGGATGTGAGAAACCTTATATGCATTCTCTCTGCGGGACCTACGGACCAGAAGAGAAGAACCAGAAAGATACAGTTCCTCCAAGGCAGTAAGGTTTTGTATGCTGTCAGGAAAACATGTGATGTTGGGACAGTCTCTGATGTGAAGTTCTCGTAGGGAACTGAGCTGTCCTAGCCATTGCGGCAATGTATCTAGTCCTTTGCACTCGAGAAGCATTAGTACTCTCAGAGCAGTGAGGTTTCCCATACTTGCAGGCAATATTCTTAAATTGCGACAATCTTTTATGACCAAGACTTGTAGAGAAGTGAGATGTCTCAACCAATCCGGCAGTATCTCCAGGTCCTCCAATGACATCAAACTTAGCTTTTTGAGAGAGGTGAAGCAGCGAATGACATCTCGCAAGGCCCTCAAGCCGAGGCAGGAGGTCAATGAGAATTCTTCAAGAGTGGGGAATTGCTCTAGTCTACGCCACTTGCCTGGTTGAAAGAGGCAGTTTTTTATACCCATGCGACAAGGAAGAGAGGAAGATGAGAGTTCCCAAAATCCTAGTCTTGGTCCTACCAAAGCCTCGTTGCTATTGTCCAAGAACCAAAACATACTTCTTGGAGGATATGGTAGGAACTTTAACTTTGGGCAGTCCTTCAACTCTAGATTATGCAAATTAGGGATTAGAAATTCTCCATCTTCTTTGCCTGACAATGTTGTCCACCATTCGACCAAATTGTCCATCGACTTCAACTGCAGCAATCTTAATTTCGTACAAGTTCCACCCTCTCCATAAAATTCCTTGCCAATTTTCGTGACGTTGGGGATTTTCTGCAGATATAGACTTCTTAAATTTGGTAGCTGCCCAAACGGAGGAAGATTATCACATGCACCTAAATCGAAAAGACTCAGATAGGTAACAGAAGGGAGGTGGGAGGATATGTGCGACATCCAGTTAGGGAAACCCTTGCTCGTATACCCTTGTATCATAAACTGTTCAAGATTTCGAGCTGGTATGAGCCTCTCCAGAATAGATTCAGCCGAGCATTCATTAGCAATCATTTTCCGCTTGAGGGAAGCATTCATATACCTCTTGTTCCAGTGGAGAGCTAGCTGCCGAACACATGATTTATGACGCAGCTTGACTGTCTCTGCGTCTTTCAGTTTCTCCACACACTGAAGAGATCCAATTAACAGCTCACGGCAATTCACATGTGCAAGCTCCACTATACTGTTGCTCCCTGAAGGTCTCTGGCATACTCTATGTACCGTGCGGCCTGGCAATTTTAGGCGCTTCTTTATTTCCTGTGCCTCTCCAAACACCCTAGGATGCCCTGACGTGACCACAAATTGTGTGAGACTAGCCATTTCACTGATGCTATCTGGCAAGTGACGGAGAGCACCAGCAGAAATGTCCAATATTTGGAGATTAAGATCACCTACTGAGGAGGGGAGCTCTAGGATCCCTAAACAATATGACAAATTGAGACACTTCAGATTAGTCATCTTGCAGACTGACTCGGGCAACCGTGCTAGCCTGGGACAACTTGTTAGGTTCAAAGATTCAAGCTCTGAAAGGTCACCAAAACATTCAGGGAGTAATATAAGGGCACGACAATCTGAAAGGTTTAGGTCTTTCAAATGGTTCAATAGGCAAAATGATTCTGGTAGAACTGAAATCTTGTAGCAATCAGAAAGGTTCAAGAACCTAAGATTTTGAAGATTGCCGAAATCTTGTGGAAGGTTTTTTAACTCATGACAACCTGATAGACTTAAATGTTCTAAACACTCCAGGCTAAATTTGTCAGGAAGTTTGGTTAGCTTGGAACAACTTGACATGTTTAGGAATATGAGTTTCCTAAGAAGATTAAATTTGTCAGGAAGCTTACTAAGCCTTGCATTGCCAGCTAGATCCAAATAGCTAAGTTTGCTGAGGCTACAGATACTGTTAGACAAGGTTGCAAGTGAGCAATTGGACAGAATTAGAGTTTCCATATTTTGAAGTGTATGGAATGACTTAGGAAGTGATGTAATAGGCAAGGTAGAGGCATCGAGGTACCTAAGTAGCTTTAACTGAATAGTGGAAGATGGCAAAAGTTTTTTTCTCGGAGTTGATTGCCCCACAACTAAAGATCCACTTAGGTCCAAGACCCGTATATACTTGGTTCTAGAAAATGCCTTTTGCGGGAGCAGCTGTTTCTCTGAATGTCTTACATGCAAGGATCTGATGTTGCCTGGCAGATCATTGAAAACCTTATACTGATTCTGGTAGTTGATCAACTGTGCATGTCGGCAATAACGACGTTTTGCTTTCTTCCTACTCCTCGGTTCGGTAGCATTTAGAACAAGGCATTCATGTCCCAAAATTATCGTTGCAAGATCATGCACCAAATCATGCATGGTGAGCTCTCGAGGAGCATTGGCATGCACTGGACTTGACCTAATCTGCAGAGGGGAGTACTATAAATTTAGTCTTGTAAAAGAAGATGTAAACCCCACATGGTTATGCTTGGTTACCAGGTGAAGAATCCTTGTATGATAAACATTACTTATAAATTAGGGGCTGCAAGATAGTGACTAAACGAATGCACGAAATCTACGAGGCCCATCTAACACCCGTAACTGATAAGTAAATCTTCTAATGGTTAATTAGAAGGCTAATACCTTCCTCCCTTCCAACTCGACCTAACGGTTGATTAATCAAGTTGAATCTTGCTATTTAAAATATATTTTTCTGTTGGATGGCAGTGATAACATAAGGACATTGAACGTTCGGCATAAATCTATTGTGTCATCTCTACAGCAGCTCTAATAAATTGGAAGCGTCTATGGCCATGCATGATTTTCGAATATCACTGTATTTATCTAATTTAAAGATACCAAAGAATCCTAGAGTTATATCCAATCTAGTACATAATCTAGTATGATATATTATTATTAAAATCAAAATAAGAAAGTTCTCCAACAACATCATATTAAAATCAAAGAATAATAAAGAACCTAGAGCCAAAATATAATGTAAGCCATTAAATTCAAATGCAACAAAGTGAAACTAAACGCATTCCAAATTTAAATTTTGAAGTATGTTAAATTTTGAAATTTTAGAAGAGCGGGTATGGAAACATTTAACTAAGAATCTTGAAGTGAAAATAAATAAAGGCATAGACATAATCATGAACTGTAAGAGGGGATAATATATCCATATTTTCTGAATATCGAGTGTATAACAATCACATATAATTATAAATGTGTATCAATCGATTTTATTTACTAGGAAAGAAAACGGAGGAAGTATATTCGACACACCCAGCAAAACATGGGAAATACTGTTCAACACTTACCGCGGAAGATTTTGAAATTTGAAGAAAGGACATCCCCATAAGGTAGTTAATGCACCTTTTACCCTCGTCCCCTCCATGAATGTATCCAAGAGCCTTCCATTGCTGAATTAAACGATCACTGCCTATAACGAAGCCCTTGGGAAAGGCCGCCAAATATGCGAAGCACATTTTGAATTCCAGCTTCATGTAGTAATAGCTTAGCATGAGGCGTTCCAATGTGTCCTTGTGATCTCTGTGACCCAAATCAATGTTCGTATCCCTTATTTTTTGCCATGCCTCGACAGTCCTTACCTCGGACATTACTTGCCCAAGGGCAATTGCCACGAGTGGCACACCCCCACACTTCTCTGCAATTTTCCTCCCAATTTCTTCCAAGTTACTTTTGTCATCATCAGGCCCAAATGTTGTTTGCTTCATTACTTCCCAGCAGTCATCAGTTGACAAAACACACAAGTTGATTTGATCAGAGTTGGGAACAGGGCAAATTTTTCTTTGGTTTGCAAGAACACCGGTGTTCATTTTATTAACTACGCTTTGGTTACGCGTAGTTACAATAACTCTGCTACCCTTGCAGCCATGTTGTAACATCTGCTTCAGCCTTTCCAGCTTATCCCCATCCTCTTCCCAAAGATCATCCAAAACAATCAAGTACCTTCTACCAGCAAGTTCCTTTTTGAGATTTTCCTGTAAAACCTGCAAACTACAATTGTCAAGGTTGATACTGCTATTTATGCTTTTGAGGATGGCTCTCCCAATTTTGCCCAAATCAAACTCCTTAGACACATGAACCCAGGCTCGGACTTCGAAGTTGTTGGCCATCTTGTCTAGCACAAAGACTGATTCGGCCAATGTTGACTTCCCTAGACCACCAAGCCCGACAATCGGGACGATAGATATATCCTCTCTAGCGTTAGCGTCATAGTTTAGTAGCAGCCTGATTATTTTGTCCTTTTCCATATCCCTCCCCACCACTCCGGATTTCAAGCCTTCATCACTGCTGCCTACAAAAGTTTCATTGTTTCTGCTCCCTTCTGCCCGTTCTTGATTTCTGACAAGATTGAGATCATGGCCCTCCTTTCCTATTTTTTCTATTTCCCCCCTCAGGTTCTTCAGCTTGTGAGGCATGGTGACCCGCTGGAGAATTTGATTGTTCCAGGAAAAGAACAGCTTCAACTGTAAATAAATTGAAGCCAACATCATTCGGTAGGTCGTCCGCAAAAAAAAAAACATCATTCGGTGGGCACATCTTAAGTTAAGATAGAAGTTACTAGCTATGTATGGCCAATGGTGTGTACAAATAGGATAGTTTATTTCTGACGTAACTGAAATTTGCCATAGTTCCGTTATTTCCCCCAGCACTTGATGAAGATCTAATATCCACAACCACTTCACTCGCTTCACATATAACTCTGCCCCTCACCTCACAACAAGAACAATTAAAGTTTAGTGAACCCCTACGAAACATAAAGGCAAACGCACTAGACCAAGATAAGTTGACCTTAATAGTCACTCTGCAGCTGAAGGATCTCGGGAAAAATGCTCTACAATTTGGTGGATGAGAAAAGAAAATTTCAAGCAATCAAGAAATAGCAAAAGTGACATAAACACAAATTATGAACAATTGTTGAGATTCAAAGCTCCCCTTTTGCTTTGAGCATAGTATGAAACTATGAATCCATAATGGGAAAGTTGTGGATGTGCAGCCATGTAACTACACCTCTTATCTAGACTATCCATTTTTGCATGAAAATTCATGCGCGCAAACTTCTCTTTTTTCTTTCTTCTAAATCAGAAAATATTTGAACTTGAAAGTTTGCAAGTCGACATCACACAAGTAGTGCAGATTTTTTGGCGAGACAGAAATATATAAAATGATAAAACTCATTCAAAAATTATAATTTAACAATTTTCTGTTTCACAAAAAATAGAAACATTTAATCCACATAGTGATGCTTGAGTGGCGTTGACCTGCAAAGTCTCAAGGTCAAATTTTCTCTTTTTGAAAGAAACATAAAAACAAATAAATTTCTATGTGAAGACAACACAGATCTTGATGCAAAGTTGGATAGCCTAAATAGAAGGTGTAGCTACAGGATAGGATAGAAAATCCATAATAATCCTAAAATGCAAGGCTCTTGGGAAGTGAAAAAGTCCACATAAATCACTTGCTGGATGAGGGGATCTCAACCTGGACAACAACCTTACAACAGGAGAACGTAATAAGCGAGTACCTTTGGCTGGCTCTTCTTTAAGAGCTCGGTAGCCTCCAGATCATCCAGCACGTCCTCTACGTCGTAGGCGACGGACTTGAATTTTGTGAGCCATCGCCGAACAGCTTCTCCGTCTCCTCCTCGTCGGCGCAGCTTATCATCCGCATCACGCCAAACGGCCTCCAGATCTTGCATCTTGTCCACCATGACATCAACATCTTCTCTGAACCTCCACTGCAGGGTGGCCTCCTCCGTGACGAGTTCACCGAGCTTGCTCGCGATTTGCTTCCCCACGGCACTCGCGATTATCTCCCCGAACCCGCTCATGCCAGCTCTCCGCCTCTCTCCCACAACAACGTCGAGACTGAGTGGAAACACAGAGTTGGAAGGAAGACTGGAAGAGCAGCATGTCCTTAAGGGCATGCGACCATGCGCGGGAGACGCGGTTGTTGGCCCGTCGGGATGCTGGGAGGGGCCACGGTTACCTACTCTTGTCGTCTTGTTTGGTTTTTCCACGCGTCTTTCTTCTTTTATTTATCTATTGGTAACCACGGAGAAGGTGTCGGACGACCGGCTCGAAGGCCAGTAGTCCTCGACGACCGATCAGAAGCAGTGGAGCAGCTCATGGAAAACCAAAGTGTGTAGTAAAATTCATGTCTTCCTCCGTAGGCTGGCGCATCGATCCATTCCTGCCGGGACTGTTCGACATCACCGAAATATGGCTTCATCAGCTGCCTGTTGTTTCTGCCATGCTTACCCTCTGCTTGATTGTGCCATGGCTCGGACCGTATGGCCCTCGCTGGACGACGAGCTAGCTGAGCATATATCTATCAACCAGTGCAGGTGTGCAAATGAATGGGTTTTCTTACTAACTGAGTCATTATCACATGCATGCCAGTTTTGTCAAAATAGTGGTTGCCCTTAGACTGATTCTCTCTTTCGGTAGCAGACACCGAGATGGGCTAAGCTAGGAAACCTTATTCAAGATGATAGGAAAGATAAACAAAGCAAGGCGTGGGTCCAGAGCCAATTTCATATTCTCCGGTTCCATTCAAGATCAAACTCCCTTCGAAAGATGCCTGCATGTTAGGTACCGGCTCAGTTTCGTAAACAACAATTAAGAACAGGTATGGTTTGGAGAGGGATCATATCAGTAGCGATAGCGATTCCTTGCCGGTTTTTTATGTTGTGATGATGCAGGAGGGGTGCCTCATAAACTTGGGATTATTCCCTAAGAGCTTGTCCAGTACCACTGGTACCGATATGGAATTCAACCTCATTTAGAAAAATCAGTATATATTTAAGCAACAGATTTAGCAATGCACATTCAAATCTACTACTCATGGCCGTGGTGAATTTGAGGATCTTACTGGGCGGACCGAACTCTTCTACCGTCTTGAATTTCCTATATGGCGGCCGGCCAGTACCCCTTCGATCCATTGTACTAGAGCGATCCGAGAAGAATGCAGGGTCATACTCCGTCAACATTTGTGGTGATCACGAGTGGACCAACGCATCTGTGCCACTCAAGAGTTTTGGTGGGATTTTCCATGGAGGGCTAAATGTGCTTCTCTTTTCTAGATCCGGTTTTTTCAAAATAAAATATATCTTGAACCTTAAGAGTCTGAATTGCGATCAGGTTTTCCCTATACGAAGCGCACATGCGCTTCCCTTTAACTAGTGCTTCACCTGGAGCTACAATGCACACTATAAAAAGCACTAGCAACTCACGGTACTACCTCCGTCCTGGTTTATTGGTCCTCTTTGTATTTTGTGCCAAACTTTGACCTTAGATTTAACCAACAAAATTTTAATGCATATCACAAAAAATAATATTATTAAAAACTATGTCCAAATACGAATCCAACAATATAATTTTTTTATGACATGCACTAACATTTTGTTAGTTAAATATATGGTCAAATTTAGCATAAAATACAAAGGAGACCGATAAACCAGAAAGGAGGTAGTACATTGCTAGCATGTACAGGGCAAGCCCCTTCCTATCAGTTTGCTTCAGTAGCACTAGCAAGTACATAGCTTCAATAAAAGCACTAGCAAGTACATCGCCATGTCGATCTTCACCATACCGCCATGCTTGTTTGATTTCCTTTTGCGAACTTGAGACCTCTATTGGTGTCCCTGGTGCAGCCTCAATTGTTTTAGGTGACAAGTGATACTCTTTTGAATTTATGTCTGAATAAAGACATGCCCAGTGCACAGAAGCTCCCACACAAGGTGGAGTCTGAAGAGGGATTATAGGAACATAGTCTTACCCCTGCAAAGTGCAATGCAGAGAGAGGCCGGTTCAAACTTAGAATCTCTTGGCATAAGTGGGGAGGACTTCACCATTGTGCTAGGCCTGCCCTCAATTTATGTCTGAATATGTACTGAAAATCCTCTGTTTTCCGACTGAAAATGCCCATGTAGTAATCCCCGCTAAATGGCTTAGCGCCGCTATTGCCCGATATAGCGTCTGCGGCATTTGAGATGAGCTGCTGCGAAATGAAATCTCCCGATCAAAAAGTTTGACTCGAAGTGAAATGTCTAAATGCAGTGGGCATCCAATGTGGTCTAATCTGCATGAAAAATACAAAGGCTCAATTTTTAAACTTATTTCACATACTTCCTTCACACAAAAGTGATTTCTTGCAACCTGGGGGTCTTTTGCAAAAGTAAACGGTCTCTTTGGGCTCTGGTTCTATATGTTTGGTCAACCAGGGGGTGTTTCAAAAAAATCACCATTTTCTCTCATTCGCCGCTGCCCGTACGGATGAGAGTCACGCAGCGGTTCCCCCATTGCCACCGCCACCGCGTCCACCGCTCCTTCCCACCACCGTGCATTCCCGCCAAATCGATCTACCACCAGAACAATCTCCCGCGACCACCTGTATCCCACTCCCGGCACTGCTTAAATACCGTCGTTCGGCGTCGTTCCACTGCCCCTCCACTCCACTCCATTTCTTCCACGCACTGTGAAATCCAGTTCAGCAGCCATGGTGAGGACGCTTTTCACCACCTGGATCTCTATAGGAGGTCGTTGCCCGAGGGCGTTGGTGCCCGGCCAGCGTGGGAGCAGGCTCCAACTCCGGCACGGGCTCCAAGTATGGCGCTTTGTCGGCTGCCTCAGGACGCTGTTCATCCGGCACTTGCGACCACACCAACTACTCCGAGCTCGAGCCCACGCCGTCCGAGTTGTCCCATAACTGCAGGGAGAATGAGGAGGATGCTGAGGCAGAGGTGGTCTTTGAGGCGATGCAGGCGCACCTCGACGTCAACACCAAGGAGGAGGAGGCCGAGGAACAGATACCGGCTCCAGCGTATGATGCTGTCGTGCTCAGTGCCTAGGCCGAGAAGGCCCTGCGCGCGGCGCAGCAGCAGCTCGACGAGGCGATGCTAGCTAAGTCTCTGTCTACGGCTCAGGCAGAGGCCGTCGTGCACAGGGCGGCTGAAGAAGAGGTCGCAGCTCTAGAGCAAAGGAGGGCGGCCACTCTGCATGCAGCGACGCCATCGAGGTGGAAGAGGATGGACCGAACAATGTCACCATATCCTACTCTGACGACGAAGACCACACCGACGACGGTACCATCATCCTTTCGGATGGTGAAGACAAGTAGTCGTCCATCTATTGTCGCTGTCGGCGCCGGCTGGCCATCTTATGTAGTCCCTATTAGTACCAAGGGATAATGTAATGTCAATTCTCTCTGCTAGCGTTGAACAAAGGGAACAAATCTATGAATGTTTTGTTAAGTTTATCCAAATGTGCTATCTCTGAATCTCTGAATCGCTTTATTTGACACCGCCATGATCTTTCTTTCCTGGGTCACTGAATCGTGGGCCCTTCTGTCACGTAGACAATGCCAGGTCAAAAGGCTGAGGCTCTGCCCATAAGAACAGACGCACACAGCTCAGATGGCTCGTATGATGCATACTCAACGGTGATTCTCGAGTTCGACTCCCACGGGCGACAGTATATGCTACACTTTTTTCCAATAAACCAGACACGGACAGGTGGGCCATGGGGATCCCACACATCAGTATCTTAGCCAGGTAAATATCAACTAGTTTGATCCGACAGCAAGGCTCCGTTTCAGGCAATGTTGAGTGTGGGCCGAGTAGAGGAGGGGAAAGTGAGAGATGTTTGTTGGGTGGGGGAAAACTGAGCAGAACTAAGCGACCATGAGCATGAAAATAGAAATACTTTAAAAATATCCTGAAGGATCATGATAACTTACTTGGTCAATTGACCGGTAAGATTGTTGGACTCACTAATGATGTGCAGGCTTTAGATGGAAGAACAAAAGGCATGGAGGCACTCGTTGCTAAAATTGCAGAGTCAAACTTTGATTCTAGCCAAGTTTGCAGGTAAACCGAAACCTAGCCCCTTTGAGGATGTCAAGATGATGACAAGTAGCGAAGTAAATGCAGAAGAGCTTGATAAGAGCCATGTGCTAGAGTATACATATACAGTTGCAGACTTCGTAAAGATGATAGCAATGAAACACCCACTACCTGAAGTATCAAATAATGAAGCATATAATGTCATTGTTGATCATGTTGCAGCTATGGTACGTGAGTTGGACGATGAAAGAAAGTAGCTATTCGGTAAGCTACCTACTAAACAAGAAGATATCACTGAGCCTACAATTGAGATTAAGATTGGTATGAATAAATTCAATGTTTCCGTCTTGTGGCCTCATCTGCCTCTTCCATGATCTTCCGACTCGGCATGTCTTCGTTTTTCGTTTTTCTGACGATCCCTAGAGGCGGTTAGTTTAGTCACCTATCTTTTGGGGCTAGCAGGACCACTGGTGAAACCAGAAAAAAAGTCTCCTTAACTCGCTTGGGCCTCGAGACTACAAGGTGGGGCCCAAAATTGGCTTGTCGCCGACAAGCTCCCCCCCCCCCCCCCCAATCACTATTTGTAGTTAAGTCGCTTAACGGCCCTCTTCCTAAACATTATGTTTCCTCCAGTGAACTACGGGCCATGATGCCCCTTCGGATCCTTCAATGTTCGATCCTTTCTGGCTCCCGAGATGGTCCCGTCTTGCCTATGAAGTTTCTCTTCTAACCATGGTGAAGGCAGTATATGTCCATTTTGTTTTCATAGCCTCTAGGCATCCTTCTCCTCCCACATTGCTCTTGTGAGGTAGGTGCACTTTATGGATGGCCCCAAAGAAGACGGTCGCTAGGTTAGAGCGGAAGGGAAAGAACCCGCTAGCCGCTCAATTTTGGGCTTATCTGGAACTCCGGTGCACCGCAATGGCCGGAATCTTTGGTTTCACGGGAATGGCTAGACAATCTTCGCTCTAGGATTCTTACACAAAATTACCCTATCTTTTTGGTGGAGGGGCTCACAGTTCCCCATTCATCCCAGTATCAAACGGTATTTTTGGTCAAGCACTGTTGGAAATATACCCTGGAGGCAATAATATTGTATTATTATATTTCTGTTATTCATAATTAAGAGTTTATATTTCATGCTATAACTGCCATGATCCTGGAATATGCGATTTAGTGGAAAACTCATATGCACGTGTCAAATGGTAAACGGTAAACAACAGGTTCCCGATCTCGCCTCTAAGACTGGCTCAAGTGTTGTTGGTGATCACGTTTTCCGGATCTTAGGATATTGTTAAGTGTAACGATAGTCCTAAAACAACATTGAGGGTATGACGTTAGAAGAACGGTCATATTGAATCGACCCAATACTTGTCTGTTATACTTTGTGATTATATCGTCTGAAATCATCTGTTATAACACAGAGTGTTAGCATGTGTTTTAGTTCCTCGGACCATGAGAGTGTCTCGGTCACTCCCTACCAGGCGGTGGGCTTTGGGGTTGCTCAAACGTCATCTGTAACAAGGTGATCATAACGACAACTTTCAGGCTCACCGAAAAGTTTGACAAGTGACTGGATAGCTCGAGAGTGGGATTTGCTCCTCTAAAGATGGAGAGATATTCTTAGGGCCCTCTCGGTGTGATGGCATCCATCAACGACTGGCCAGACACAGGTGACTACGTCACGGGGATGCCGGAACACGTTAACGAGAAAGAAGAACAAAACCGGTAACGAGAGCAATAGTATAGTGAGCATGGTGATGACTCAGGAGGATACCGATGCACACCTGGTTTTGTAAAGTATCGCGAAGTAAAGAGAACATCACATGATAACCAAAGGTTCACTCGAAGATCATCCGTGTAATCATAGGGGCCGATATGGATGGTTTCGTTCATGTCAATGATTTACCGAACCTATGGGGTCACAAGCTTAAGGTAATCACGATCTACTAAGTGTTAGTGGTACGGGAGTAATGAGAATATATTTGTGGAATTTTTCATTAATATCCAGAATAGTTCCGAGAGGTTCCGGAAGCATTTCGGGGTCACCGAAAGGGTTTCGAATATCGGGTAATACCGGGTATTACCGATTAATTATATATAGGTGAAAAATGTTTGCAGGGATGTTAAATTATATATATAATGGTCTAGAAGTATTTAGAACATTTTATTTTTAATTTAAATATCAACGGGCCTTAAAAGACCAATAGGTGGAAAGCAACGTGGGCCACAAGGGCCCAAGTGGGGAGAGGCGCCCCTTCCCTAGGCTGAATAGAAGGGAAAAAAGGAGGGCTTCCCTCCTTGGTGGCAGCCCTCCTTCTCCCCTCTAACCGATATATAGTGGAGGTTTGGTTCCCAATAGTGAACATAAGTTTTGGAGCCTTCTCTAGTTGATCTAGTTCTAGTTCTTATTGATCCTAGTTGACTAATTAGAGTTAGCCCTAGCCACCTCTAATCCTCATAATTAGAAGCCCCGTATGGTTTTAATCTCCCCCCTCTAATTCTCCAGGGACGATTAGCTCTCGACGGCGAAGCGCTGCCGGATCGTGAAGACTGTACGCTTGCAACCAAATAGAGAGGTCGTGCTTTCGGTCTTCCGTTCGAGGGACCGTTCGAGGGTGGTTCGTGGGATCTTCATCAATGTTTGAGGGACTCCAAGTACGATCTACATTGACTCGTCTACTTTCGCTGCACTCCCGGAGTCGGTAATGATTGTTAATCCAAACCCTATATGCATCTTCATATAGTTCCTGGGTGCTCGTAGGGTGAATTTTTTTTTTGTTTTCTACTACGTTTCCCAACAAGCACATCCTCTGCGAGCTTGGCTTCCCCATTTTCGGCTTCATGTTTGCGATTTTGGATGTGTACGAGATGTTATGCATAACCCGACCCCAGGTCAATCTTAGATCTGACAATTTTTGTGTAGCTATGTGAGGCTTTCTTCACCACCCCTACCAGCGCCTTCTTGCTCTGGTACCTATATGAGCTCCGGTCCATCCCACGCTGATCAGGGCGGATGGGATGTTGCACGTTTATATGCAGAAACGTACATTTATCGAAGTTCAGTGCCAGGCCAACGCTTTGAGCGAAGGAGTAAAGCAAAGCCTTGAGCCTAATAACTTGTGTGATGTAATCCCGCAAAAGGGACATCATGTTATCAGCATACTAGAGCACGGGATAGGGGAGGATGGGCATGGGGGATGTTGGAGCCTTCGTTGGCGCCAATGTCCATCACAAGACGTTGAAGAATGTCAGCGACAAGGATGAAGAGTGTAGCGACCCGACCCGGTAAGGATCGAAGTCTCTGTGCTTACCGTGCTAGTCTCTGGATCGACTTGCTAGCACACACAGTACTCGATGAAATAATAGAAATAACACACATCTTTTTATAACATCGATAGTCCAGGAGCAATACACTTTATTACAAGGATATGGCATAAGGCCAAATAAACCAAATACTGCAGAAGCATAGAAGTTAATGAGTCCATCAACTCCACGAGAAAAAGCTGACTGTAGAAGATCAACCTATCGCACCTTAATCCTCGTCGGATATATCTGCAACGTGATAAGTTGCAGCCATATAGGTCAGTACATTGAATGTACTGGTAAGTCACATCATAAGAGTATAATGAAACTATCTGCACATGCAATTTGGCTGGTGGAAAGCTCTAAGTTTAATTTTGCATAAAGCTAATTTTTTTTCCTAGTACAAAAGATATTATTCTACCACTACAAAATAGCATATGATTGAGATGGTACCCCCATCACAATCTATTCTCAAAGTTTAATTAAACCCAAATGATTAAGTTAAGGATGATGAGATCTCCCCGCGTTTCCACTACTAGATGCTCAAGATTTCCATAACCGGGGACACGGCTAATCGATTAGGTTGACACTCTGCAGAGGTTGCGCACTTTTCCCCACAAGACTCGACCACCTCCATGATCGAAGATCGAGGCATAGTCTTTCGAAAGTATTCCCCTTTAACCCACGGATAGGTCGGTACACCTACATATTATACATCAGCTAGCCTATCCCGGAAGAGGTCACATTATCTACTCAACTAAACCAGAGCCCATAATGGCTTGTGGTTGCACACGTAAGCTTCTAGACATGAAAACATGTTTGATCCCTTTGATCCTCAGCAAACGGACCACTAGTGTGCACTCCCATGGATTCCCCATGAATGCTCCCACTGTACTTCGCCACCATTCAAACCAATTCCGCCCAGGTAGTTCATTCTTTATCTTAGGTCCTGTTTACTACGTACACTGTCACTCATACTTTATCATGAATCACTCCCCAATCCACGTCAACGTTACCAAAGCAATATGATATACAACGGTGGCGACAATGTTATAAGGTTCACACCTACCTCAATGAACTACTGGGTGTAAAGCATAGCCATCTGGCATAAATTCCTATCATGCAATCCTACCGCAAAGGACTAAGTGCATATAAAAACATAGGTAATGAAAACATGATCAAGATGTAAACTTGCCTTGGTACTGCTGGTTCAACTCTAGAGAATGATAGTACTCGTCTTCGCACTCTGGACAATCTATCGTCAAAGTAAATAAACATACATAAGCAATCATTTTCGAGATAAAATGCAACTTGCAAAGACTCAGAAAATCCAAATGAAATCCAACACACTTAACTTGCATGAAAATTTCTAAGTGCAAAAGCAACATGTAACATATGGTTCGAAATGTGATGTGAACTAAAGTGCATACAAGGCATAGTAGTAAAACTATCATGGACAGATCCTAATTGTGTGAAAAAATTGTCTCAATGGTCCAAGTTATAGGATTTGGCTATGTTGACAAAATGCAAAAAAATCAATTCAAACGGGACTAAGAATTAGGAGATATGGCAGAACCCATCTTTGCAAACTTTTGATAATTTCAAATTTGAATTGTTTTAAATTCAAGTTCAAACTGTATTCGGCCATATCTCCTAAACCTTAGTCCCGTTTGAATTGATTCTTTTTGCATTTTGTCACCGTAGCCAAATCCTATAACTTGGACCATTGTCACAATTTTTTCACAAAATTAGGATCTGTCCATGAAAGTTTTACTACTATGCCTTTTATGCACTTTAGTTCCCATCACATTGCAAACCATATGTCCACATGTTGTTTTTGTACTTAGAAATTTTCGTGCAAGTTAAGTGTGTTGGATTTTCCGAGTCTTTGCATGTTGCATGTTATTTTGATTCTTAGAAATGATTGCTTATGTATGTTTATTTACTTTGACGATAGATTGTCCAGAGTGGGAAGCCGAGTACTATCATTCTCTAGAGTTGAACCAGCGGTACGAAGGCAAGTTTACATCTTGATCATGTTTTCATTACCTATGTTTTTATATGCACTTAGTCATTTGCGGTAGGATTGCATGATAGCAATTTATGCCAAATGGCTATACTTTACACCCAGTAGTTCATTGAGGTAGGTCTGAACCTTACAACATTGTCGCCACCGTTGTATATCATATTGCTTCGGTAATGTAGACTGGATTGGGGAGTAATTCATGATAAAGTATGAGTGACAGTGTAGCAAACAGGACCTAAGATAATTAATGAACTACCTGGGCGGAATTGGTTTGAATGGTGGCGAAGTACAGTGGGAGCATTCATGGGGAACATATGGGAGTGCACACTAGTGGTCCGTCAGCTCAGGATCAAAGGGATCAAACATGTTTTCATGTATATAAGCTTACGTGTGCAGCCACAAGCCATTATAGGCTCTGGCTTAGTTGGGTAGATAGTGTGACCTCTTCCGGGATAGGCTAGCTGATGTAGAATATGTAGGTGTACCGGTCTATCCATGGGTTAAGGGGGGATACTTTCGAAATACTATGTCTCGATCTTCCGATCATGGAGGTGGTCGAGTCTTGTGGGGGAAAATGCACAACCTCTGAAGAGTGTCAACCTAATCGATTAGCTGTGTCCCCGGTTATGGACACATTAAGCATCTAGTAGTGGAAATGCTGAGATATCTCATCACCCTTAACTTAATCATTTGGGTTTAGTTAAACCTTGGGAATAGATTGTGATGGGGGTACCATCTCAATCATATGCTATTTTGCTATTTTGTAGTGGTAGAATAATATCTTTTGTACTAGGAAAAGATTAGCTTTATGCAAAATTTAACTTAGAGCTTTCCACCAGCCAAATTGCATGTACAAGTAGGATTACTATACTCTTATGATGTCACTTACCAGTACATTCAATGTACTGACCTATATGGCTGTAACTTATCACGTTGCAGATATATCTGACGAGGATTAAGGTGCGATAGGTCGATGTTCTACACTCAGCTTTTGCTCGTGGAGTTGATGGACTCATTTACTTCTATGCTTCCGCAGTATTTGGTTTATTTGGCCTTATGCTATATCCTTGCAATAAATTGTATTGCTCCTGGACTATCGATGTAATAAAGAGATGTGTGTTATTTCTGTTATTTCATCGAGTAATGTGTGTGCTAGCAAGTCGATCCAGGGACTAGCACGGTAAGCACAGAGACTTCGATCCTTACCGGGTCGGGTCGCTACAGAGAGGAAGGGTGACAAGGGGTCACCCTACTGAACCACATTTTTGCATGAGATCCACTTGCTAGGATGACATTGAGGATGATGGCCGAGCGGCTAGATGTGGTCTAAGATCCAATTGTTGAATTGTATATGTGGATTGACTAGCCCTTTTTATCAGTTCGAACTTTTGGTTGCGTTGGCTAGTGCATGAAGTTCAACATGGTATAGAGCCTAAGGACTTGAACTCAAGACCTTAGGCCATGATACCATGTTCAGCTTCATGCACTAGCCAACGTAACCAAAATTCCGAACTAGTGAGGACAGACGGGTAATATATTTCAACACCCCCTCACGTCTAGGCTTATTTAGTCTTTAGATGTGGGATTTATATAGGCCGCAAAATCATTTTCTTAATACTGCATTGGCAGGGTCTTGAACTCAACACCAATAACGTCGTTGGGGATGTAAACCTTTTGCATCGAGCACGGTCAAAAGCCAACCATGAGATGGAGTAGAAAGCTTTGTGAAAATCAAGATTGAACACGGCGGCGGGCATGCGTGCTTCTAGCAGCATTGAACCAACTCAGCCGCAAAGATGAAATTTTCAGAGATGCACCTCCCTTTGAGAAACCTCATATGTTCTGGATGAACCAAAGAGGAGTTTGGAGTCACTAGGTCAAGGCCTTAGTTTCGAAGAGAGATGTGTCTGAAGGACGATGAAGGACCGGTTGAATCCAAAGAGGTCTGCATGGTGATGAAAGAAATCACCGGCCAGTTGGACGAAGACAAGCTCCATGAGGGGCCAGTCGTGCTTGGTGAAGAGAGGGCAAAAACATTAGGACGAGAAGCTAATGACATGGCAACGTAGGGCAGATGCTTACATCAATGATTCAATGTGTAGAATGGGATCTTGAGATAGGACGAATGAATTTTACAAAAATAAATGGCATACTATCGATGTGACTATTTCACCATAAAGTGAGGAATGTAATCCTTATTTGGAAATATTAGCACATATGCCCGTGCGTTGCAACGGGAGAAAAGATAGTATGCATTTAAAGTAAGTGAGAATTATATGTGCAAGCAAAACCCTGTGTGCATGTGAAAAAGGAATATTTAGCTTCTCGGTTTCGCCGGGTATGAAGTAATCAATCCGCTATTTTTCCATTCATTGATCGAGGGCATTTAAGAGTTTTTACGTCCGTACACCAGAGAAGGCCCATAAATTATCCAATCTACTTTTCCTTTCCATCGAGGGGATTTTAAGGTATGAAGTTTCTGAATATTATAGGAAACATGAACCACTTTTTAAATCCTGAACAGTTTTTTGAAAATTATGTAAATATTTAGAAAATCGCAAACAAAATTTTAAACAGGAACATCTTTTAAAATTCACAAACATTTTTTGAAAACACCAACTTTTTTATAAAAACTTGAACATTATTTTAATTTGTGAACATTTTTTTAGAATGAGAACATGTGTTGAAAATTCATAACATATATCAAAAATGTGTATCTTTTAACATTATTTTGAATTATGAAAATTTCACTAAAACAATATTTTTTGAATTTGGAGCATTTTATAAAATGCCATTTTCTTTTTAGAAATCTCAAACAATTTTGAAAAAACAATAAAATTTTTTGAAAAAATGGGAAACTTTTTCCAAGTTCCGAATATTTTTCAAAATAGCAAACAAAATTGGAATTCTGAACATTTTTTATATTTTGATTTTTTATTGAAATTCTAAATTTTTTTTGAGAATTTTGAATTTATGAAATAAATTCTATAGGAAAAATAAACTTGGAAGGGAAAAAAGAGATAGGGGAAGAAGAATGAAAGTAGAAGTAAAACACAGAAATAAAGAAAAATGGGCCAGCGCCATTATTGGTTGTCCTGTGCGAAGCTCCGACTATTTATCGCCCTGCACGGAAAATAGAATTTTCCCAGTTGCGTGGGCAGAAAAATAAGTGGGCTGGCTTCCTTGGGCCACAGTGCGTGGCCCACGTACGAAATTCTGGAAAAGTCTTTTATTTCTAGCAGACGAACGCATAAGAATTTAGTACCACCTCGGATAGAAAAAAAATATTTTTGGCTGTGAACGGATGAAAAAATTGGCGAAACGCACCTTGTTTTATTAGTCGGTATAGATATAGATATAGATATGGATTTCAATGTACTAAAAATAGAGGGTTGACCTTCATCAATGTAAAGTGGGATGATTTCAAACAATGGCCTGAAAGTGAAGCCTTTTATCGACTCAATTGTAGAGCAAGTACCTTGAGATTTTAACGCCTGTGAATTCATTATTTCGGAAGGGAACCAAAATACTACTCCCTCCGTCTCAAAATGTAAGACGTTTATTTTCTCCGTCTCAAAATGTAAGACGTTTTTTCCAAAAAAAAACGTCTTACATTTTGAGACAG
This sequence comes from Triticum aestivum, assembly GCF_018294505.1. Taxonomy (NCBI): domain Eukaryota; kingdom Viridiplantae; phylum Streptophyta; class Magnoliopsida; order Poales; family Poaceae; genus Triticum; species Triticum aestivum. Next base: position 468,082,069 of record NC_057796.1, read on the forward strand.
AGGGAGTACTTTCCATCATATATAAAAAGTTAATCCATAATTTGATTTGAAAAAAAGCGTGTTGTTTGATTATCTTCATCATGGTACGTTCAAAATATATGAACCTAAAATCAATTCTGCAAGAAACTTACAAGCATAGAACACAGGGCACAGTAGAAGATAATGAAAAATGATCTAGCTAAATCTGGAAGTACACATACCCGTCTTTATGAAACCCTCCCAGGAGTGTATCTTATGATATCTTCAAACCAAATAATTTTCACACCGCAAGAGATCACGATATCAAACTCTACCACGAGTGCATCAATATCCTTTGTTCTTTTTGAACCTGGTAATCATCAGACCGCAAGAGGCCACAATATCAACCCCTCGTCACACATACAGAAACTCAGTCAATTGTCAGGACAGCTATGAGTAGTAGTTGCACCAGCTTATTGAAAAGTAGGTGAAGCGAGAAATTTACATATAAAGCTACACGTATCTCTTCCTTATCTCTGAATATTCTGTTTTTCATCACCAAATATTTTGATGCATACACTTTTGTATACTACGATTTGATAGAAGTTCTACTTACTTTGTTATCCTATCAATATAAAATTATGTAATTGTAAATATTAATCAGTGAGACATGAAGATGCCATGGAACATTTAAGCAGTACTCTCTCACTAACATGTCGTCATCGTGACGTTACAAGAACATGTCATTATCATGTTTTTAAGTTCAATACTCCAAGGGAGATAAATCTTGCAGCCATAATGTCAGCCTGAAAAATAAAATGGAAAAGTGGTTGATATTTGTACAGAAGGTAGTCTAATCTGTACCTTGATGCTTTGTGCAACGATTTATCTGACACGCACCCTCAATAGAAGCTATAGTGATCTTCCACTTAAAAGAAGTTGGCATAATCTCAGTTGGTTACTTCTATATATTTCAGGTTTGAATAAGCACTTTCTGGGAGTCAGATGGAGATGCTAAAGAATTTGTCATCCAATATGTTATTCTGCAACAAAATGTAAAGAATTAGAAAGTAAAAGAATAATGAGGCAGAGCAACGAACTGGGTATAACAATTTCCATAAATGGTATATGCAGTTTAGTCAAACAACTCTTAAATCGTTAAATCGGCACAGCAAGGGAGTTTTTCTTGGGAGTGGCGCAATGTATGATGTAGAAATCATTCTGTACAAGTTTGTAAAATCACAAAAGACATATAATGTATTGGCCATAGTAATAAGAAATGTATGAGGTGCTCATCCTAGAATTCTTTCTTGTTCTGAAATAATCATTACCATTGGTGCAACCTATAATTAAACAGCAATAGCAGCCGTATCTGAAGCTGCAGGAACCTACTAGTATCAAAGCTACAAAAGGCCTGCATATGTTGTCTCATTATCATTTTGATCAAGTCTTCGTTGAATACAGTACTAAAATACCGAAAAATATCTGTATAAAAGTGTCCAGCAGCTAAAGGACACTTTGCCTTGACCACTCTGCAAAATAAGCTGGCTACCCATTTTGGCATACGGAACCTAAAATTAAAGGGAGAAAACAGGCCAATCTGGTAGTGCTGTAATTAGACATGGGAAGTCAGTCAGTTTGTTGGAGCAGTAATTATGAAATACACATGGAATTGTTCAGTGTCAGAAACACCGGAAATACTGTCAGTTACACCTCTACGGAAACATCACTAAACAGACCTTGAGCCGCCTCCTCTGGCGGCTGGCTCCTCTCTGTTCTCTTGCCCGTCCGTCCCTCACCCCATCTCCATATCGTGCCCATTCTCTCAGCGTCTGTGTACACGGCAAGAAGGTAATATATCAGTGTACAATAAGGCACAACAAGTCATTACGATTTGCAATGGAACAAAAGGGGCTAGTTTAATCTAAATAAACATCGGTAAACAAATTTTGAGGACTGAGAAGCCCATCAATACTGTAGCCAAAAATTGGCATTTCCTTTTGTCCATGTGTTTTCTCCTTATGCACATTTTTCTGCCTTTCCATCTGGCAAAAGAACATGGAACTCTGTTCCAGTGCATAAACTGGTTATTTGAGTAGTTCGGCGTTAATTTGATGTCAGTTGGAAATTACGTTTTTTTTCTTTCATGTAAGCTCTTAAACAATACTTCCTCCGTCCCATAATATAAGCAAATTAGGTTGCAGTGCTATACTTACGGGCGACTTGAGGATTCGAGGGAATCCAACATCTGCCGGTCGCTGCAACCGCTGCCGTGGGAGCCTTCCCGTTGCCTCCCTGGAATATCAAGATTGGAGAAGGCCGTGAGGGTGGTGGGACGTTGTGGATGGAGGCAGTGGCGCAACGGCGCAGCGGTTCTTGGTGTTAGGTTAGAGAGGAACGGGGGCGGCGTACGGTAGGGAAGGAGGTGGCGAGAACAGTCGTGCTGAGAAGATTTGATTTGTCGGGGTTACTTAGGTCAAAAGAAGATCCGACGGTGGTTGTTTATCGTTTGATTTGAGGGATCAGCCAAATCAATCGCTAAATGTTTCTGTCTTTTGTAGCATTTTCTACTACTTTTTCTTCTGGTCAATAATTTTTCCAATATTTTTTTTTTGTCTCTGTCTTCTTTTCTGGTGAGCCCGTTAATTACACAGATATACTATAATGCAGCTTTGGGTCCTTCATCTGCTGAAGAAAAACAGGATAATCAACCAGTCATATTCATATCCAAGCACACCTATTCTTTGGCCACACGCTCTGGAAGTTTTGGCTCTACCAGCCAGTTAGAGCAAAAAAATTTTTTGAAACGGAGGCAAAAGCTTTGCCTCGTTCATTAAATAAGAGAGAATAGAGTTTGTTACAAGTCACTCAATACATGGCATGAGATCACTCTCGCGAAATGATGGACCCTAACTTTTTGGCACCGGCGATGACCCAAAGGTTGGCCTCGGTCTCTATGGAGGCAAGCAAAATAGTTGGAGGAGCGCTCTTGTGCTTGAAGACCCTTGCGTTTCGCTCGTTCCAGACAGTCCACGAAACAAGCATGGTGAGGGACGCCTTAGCTTGGCGGTTTGGCGTGGCGTTGTCGCAGGTACTTGCCCACCAAGCCTCAACTGAGTCGAACAGGGGCCAACCGTTGGTGTGAAGACCGAGAATATGGTATTTGTCAATGATCAAAGACCAAAGCCTTCGTGTGTAGCGGCATTTGTAGAAGAGGTGAGGCCCACATTCCTGCACTCTCATGCAGAGAGGGCAGAGACCACAGTTGGGCCACCCACGTTTTGCCAAACGATCGGCAGTCCAAATTCTGTCTTGTAGCGCCAACCAAGTGAAGAACTTGACTTTTGGGGGGGGCCCAAGCCTTCCAAACCATTTTGTCCAAGGGTGTAAGAACCATCCCTAAGAATTGTGCCTTGTATGTGGATGCCGCCGAGTAGATTCCACTAGCCGTATGCTTCCACACAATGTCATCCTCGGTGAGATCATCAAGTTGGACCTCATGCAAAAGCGCCCAAAGAGTGAAGAACTACGTGATGAGCTCCGCGGAGATGATGGTGGGCGGTTTGATCTTGAGGATCCATGCATTGTGTGAGAGGGCCTCCCGAAACTTCCAATTCTTTCTCTTTGATGCTTTGTAAATGAGCGGGGGAATGTCTTTTGGCTTGCGCCCATGAAGCCACGGTGAGTCCCAAAAAGGGGTCTTTGCACCATTGCCAATGGTGATAGTAGTGGAAGCATAGAAAAAGCTTAGGTCCTCCTTGTCGCACGGGTTTCCCATCCCCGCCCACATCTTGGTGGGCTCCTTCCATTCATACCACGGCCATCGCAACTGGAGGGCACGTGTAAACTGCTGGGGAACGTAGCAATAATTCAAAATTTCCTACGTGTAACCAAGATCAATCTAGGAGATGCTAGCAACGAGAGAGAAGGAGTGCATCTTCATACCCTTGAAGATCGCTAAGCGGAAGCGTTACAAGAACGCGGTTGATGGAGTCGTACTCGCAGCGATTCAAATCGCGGAAGATCCGATCTAGCGCCGAACGGACGGCGCCTCCGCGTTCAACACACGTACAGCCCGGGGACGTCTCCTCCTTCTTGATCCAGCAAGGGGAGAGGAGAAGTTGAGGGAGAACTCCAGCAGCACGACGGCGTGGTGGCAATGGAGCTCGTGGTTCTCCGGCAGAGCTTCGCTAAGCACTACGGAGGAGGAGAAGGAGGTGTATGAGGAGGGAGGGCTGCGCCAGGGAAGAGGTGCGGCTGCCCTCCCACCCCTCCGCTATATATAGGGGCAAGGGGAGAGGGGGAGGCGCCCTAGGGTTTCCCCTAGGGGGCGGCGGCCAAGCAGATTGGATCTCCCTAGGGAAAATCCTAGGGAGACTTGCCCCCCAAGCCAAGCAGGTGGAGGCTTGCCTCCCAAGCCAGGTGGAGGCGCCCCACCTCCCCAAGTAACGTGGGAAAGGGTGTGGGGGGCGCACCACCCCTTAGTGGGCTGGTTTGCCCCTTCCCCTTTGGCCCATGAGGCCCTCCAACACTTGTCGGGGCTCCCGAAATACCTTTCGGTCATGCTGGCCATAGCCTGGTACCCCCAGAACACTTCCGGACTCCAATACCCTTCGTCCAATATATCGATCTTCACCGCCGAACCATTCCGGAACTCCTCGTGATGTCCGGGATCTCATCCCGGGACTCCGAACAACCTTCGGTAACCACATACTATTTCCCATAACAACTCTAGCGTCACCGAACCTTAAGTGTGTAGACCCTACGGGTTCGGGAACCATGCAGACATGACCGAGACACCTCTCCGGCCAATAACCAATAGCGGGATCTGGATACCCATATTGGCTCCCACATGTTCCACGATGATCTCATCGGATGAACCACGATGTCGGGGATTCAATCAATCCCGTATACAATTCCCTTTGTCTATCGTCATGTTGCTTGCCCGAGATTCGATCGTCGGTATCCCAATACCTCGTTCAATCTTGTTACCGGCAAGTCTCTTTACTCGTTCCGTAACGCATGATCCCGTGGCTAACTCCTTAGTCACATTGAGCTCATTATGATGATGCATTACCGAGTGGGCCCAGAGATACCTCTCTGTCATACGGAGTGACAAATCCCAGTCTCGATTCGTGCCAACCCAACAGACACTTTTGGAGATACCTGTAGTGCACCTTTATAGCCACCCAGTTACGTTGTGACGTTTGGTACACCCAAAGCATTCCTACGGTATCCGGGAGTTGCACAATCTCATGGTCTAAGGAAACGATATTTGACATTAGAAAAGCTCTTAGCAAACGAACTACACGATCTTGTGCTATGCTTAGGATTGGGTCTTGTCCATCACATCATTCTCCTAATGATGTGATCCCGTTATCAATGACATCCAATGTCCATGGTCAGGAAACCATAACCATCTATTGATCAACGAGCTAGTCAACTAGAGGCTTACTAGGGACATGTTGTGGTCCATGTATTCACACATGTATTACGGTTTCCAGTTAATACAATTATAGCATGAACAATAGACAATTATCATGAACAAGGAAATACAATAATAACCATTTTATTATTGCCTCTAGGGCATATTTCCAACATAAACTTGTTGGTGTTGAGAACCCCAAGTCCCCCATATTGAAGTGGCCGGCAAACAATATCCCAATTGACCTTGCATTTTGCTCCCGTTGTCTTGTCCGAACCGGACCAAAGGAAAGCTCTCTCAAGTTTGTTGACTTTGAGCAAGATGGTTGGTGGAATAACTAGCGGTGTGGTGGGGTTGTCACGCCCAATATGCGATACTATCCTAAAGAGACTCGAAGGTCCCACCAAGGATAGAACCGCATATTGACACGCTTTTGCAAGGTGGATATCATTACATCAAACCATTACATAAATAGTTGGGGATACATACAAAGGCACAAACGCCCCAAGAATACATCAACATCATTCAAGAGAACAACATCCGCCTACGGATGAAACACAAACAGGAACTCAAACAATATCCACCCTGCTAGCCCAGGCTGCCGACCCGGAACCTAACCCAAGATCGACGAAGAAGAAGAAGAACTCCAACACAAGTAAACATCGCTCTCACGTCATGATCATCGCATAGACTGTACCTGCAACTGTTGTTGTAGTATTCTGTGAGCCACGAGGACTCAGCAATCCCATTACCATGGGTACCAAGACTAGCAAAGTTTAATGGGTAAGGAAGGGGTAAAGTGGTGAGGTTGCAGCAGCGACTAAGCATGTATGGTGGCTAACTTACGAATACAAGAGTAAGATGAGAAGCTACGTAAACGGTCGCAAACTAGAAATGATCAAGAAGTGATCATGTACTACTACTTACGTCAAACATAACCCAAAAACCGTGTTCTCCTCTCGAACAACCACGAAAAGAGACAATCACGGTTACGCACGCGGTTGGTGTATGTCGCGGAATTGTCACGGCAGATGTCCTAGGGTGAGGACTTCGTCGTGAGGCTAGCGCATCTATGTAGTAGCTTGAGAGGGGTTGAGCGGAATCGAGAGACGCAACACAAGACGAGGATTTAGACAGCTCTGGGCCCCGGGAAACATCATCCGGTAATAACCCTACATGCTGTTTGAGGCTAGATCTCATTATCATCACGAGGGAGTCACCGTAAACCGGCTCTCCTCTAATTGTGTCTAGCCCTAGAGATTATTGATTGTTGCCTGTAGCTTGTCCCTCTTTGGGGAGCCCTGCCCCTCCTTATATATGTTGAAGGGGCGGGTTACATGTGGAGTCCTATTAGGATTAGGACTAGTCTATCTCTAATACAAACCGGATACAAGTCCAGGTCTTATCTCCTTGTAAGACAAATATTCCTCACGCCTTTCCTTGTAAACCGGACCACCATAGTATGAACCGGCCTTCTGGGCCTTGGGCCTTGTCACCGTCTGTCCCGCCCGCCGGGTTACCAGTGAATCATAATGTTCAGTCAGGTTGCTTGTAAACCGTCTGGTCTGTGCGGGTCGCCGGTGAATCGCCAAGTGTTTAGCGGGGTCTCAAATAAACCGCCAAGTCCGGCTGGGTTATACTTCCGGCCGCTTTACGCCGCGGGGTATATCCCCGACATTAGCCCCCAGTTTAATTTGGATTTATCCATGTTAAACTAATCCTGTAAAATAAACACAAGAACAAACTTGACAGATTATTCTCCGGGTTAAGAATTCTTGTAAACCGGCATCTGATCATCCTTAAGTCCTTGTCATTTCCTCCTTCTAGAAAATCCGGGTCAACAGGCCAGCTTCATACTCAATTTGCTGACATTGGTTTCTCACACAGAAATATTGTGAAGAATAATCCACTTGAGTCGGCTTCAAAAGCGCCGGTTTAAGAAATATTGGTTTTGAAATACTCATCTGATATTCAACCGGTTTGAAGATGTAGAACTTGCCGGTTTATCATTGCCAAAACTGCTGGGTTATAAAAACTGATAATTCCGGGTTATGATTGTTGCCAACGCCGATTCATGATTGTTGCAGACACCGGGTCATAATGATTGGTGATGCCGGGTCAATCTGGTTTGCTCAAAACTGAAAATCGGAAGATATTTCTCCCTTATATCCATATTACTTGTAGCCCCCAAGTCTTGAACAGAACAAAGTGATGATTTGAGACTTGTTTCCATATAACTACTGCTACTTTGAAGAAATCCATGTTGTTCATCTCTAGTAAAAACTGAATACTCCATATATGTAGCCCCCAAGTACCGGGTTGTCATGCTTGCAGCAACCTGGGACTTGTAATTGCTTATAAAAACTTCAATCAGTGTAGCCCCCAAGGGTCGGGTCATTATGCAATAATGAGCAGGGACTTTGTAAATATAATCATGTAGACTTGAGCAGTGATGTGTAGCCCCCAAGGGCCGGCTTAGTAAGATAATACTGAACCGGGACTTGATATATACTTCAATGAAAATAACATCTTATAATGTAGCTTCCATCGTAGGGCTTGAACCCACGTCCATAAGGTTAAGAGCTTTGTGCTTTACCAACTGAGCAGTGGATCCTTCAATATAATGGACGAAAACTTGTGTACCTCGAATTGTTGACAGGAGCAATTGGTAGCCCCCAATGGCCGGCTCATTATGATATGATGAGTCGGGTCTTCAATAAGACTAGTAAAAATGACTTTGCATTAGCCCCCAAGTGTCATGGTGCATGCTTGCAGCGACATGAGACTTGCGTGTAATCTCAATTTGAATAATGTAATCCCGAAGTGCCGGGTTGTAAGCCTGCAGCAACTCGGGACTATTCCTTCCATTGTAGAATAAATCATATCCTTTGATAAAATAATAGCCATTGCGCTAAAGCGACTTTGAAAACCTCAATAATACTGGTTATTAATAACCATAAAAAATCCAGCCATGTTGCCTATTCAAGATAATATAATCTGGTATGAAAACCTTATTCATTCAATATCATAATGAAAATTCAGCCAAGTTTGACTATTTGAATAATATAACCCAATGATCTACAAGTGCATGATTCCAATGGCGCAATCCAAATATATACTGGCAACTTACAGTCCAAAGCCAGGTCGAGTTAACAAACACCGGATAACTTCTCATCATATGCTGGCGACTTATCGTCGTAAAGCCAGGCCGGTTTAATAAACACCGGATAATTTATCATCATACTGGCGACTTATAGTCGAAAGCCAGGCCGGGTTAATAAACGCCGGTGATTTATAATCATGCTTTATTCAACCTGTTTCTCCGTACAACAAGTTTAAAGTGTCCTGGCGGTTTACCGCCGGACGGGTCATAATGCCCAACATATAACCCGGGTTTATAACCAAGGCTGCACTTAAGAATAATCAAATATGAAATATATCATACCTGTGACATTGAATCACATCGTTGGTTTACCAACTTTTTATAGTAAGGGTGATAACCCAAATTTTGAGTACTAATAACTCCTTCCATATTGTGCCGGTTTATGATAAAACCGTACCGGGTTGTGATAAACACCGGTTTATTCCATACTGGTAACTATGAGTCAAAACCAGACCGGGCCGGATTATAACTTGGTCATGTACTGACAACTTGTAGTTGACAGCCTAACCGGGTTGATAAACACCGGTTTGAAAACATCACAAATCTTAGCAAAAGAAAAGGAAACTTAGCAAAAGGCAAATAAAACCGTTGTAGTCGAGGCTTTTCACGGGCTGCCAGGCCCCAAATTTGATCAAGAGGTGTTGCTATGGTTCGGGTTCGACCAAGCCCCCAAGTGATGACGTGGCATTACGCCGATCAAAAGGCATTGCTATGGTTCGGGTTCGACCTAGCCCCCAAGTGATGCTGTGGTTTTACGCCGATCAAGAGGCGTAGCCATGGTTCGGGTTCGACCATGCTCCCAAGTGATGTTGTGGCATTACGCCGATCAAGAGGCGTGGCTATGGTTCGGATACGACCAAGCCCCCAAGTGATGCTGTGGCATTGCGCCGATCAAGAGGCGTGGCTATGGTTCGGTTACGACCAAGCCCCCAAGTGATGTTTTGGCATTGCGCCGATCAAGAGGTGTAGCTATGGTTCGGATACGACCAAGCCCCCAAGTGATATTGTATAAAGCCATGTTTGAACCGCGCATCATGGCAGCAGGTCCTCTTTGGCAACCTTTACCTTTTTGCAAGAGATAAATTCTTCTTGAACCGGGATTTTGAACCGGATATTGAGAGCTTCAAAGATTTGTGGGAGACATCTTTCCCTTGAACCGGATTTTAAACCGGAATCTTCATTTTCAGCCGGAAATTTTCTGATGGCCTTTAAACTCGAACTTGCGAGAAGTTAATTCCTTTTTGAACCGAACATTTTCAAACCGGATTTGAGAGCTTTAGAGCTTTGTGGGAGACAGATTTCCCTTGAACCGGATATTTGAGAGCTCCAGTTAGACTGACTTCCCTTGAGCCGGATTTTAAACCGGAATCCTTTCTGATGACCCGGAACTTCTTCATTGAGCCGGGATTTTGTAACTGTCATATACTTTCTAAGCCGGAAATTTTCTGACGGCCTTTAAATTTTCATCAATATAACAGTAGCCTCCGGGACCGGGTTATCTTTCCCTCCATCGTCCTGGGGTTCTTAAATTTGCTGAACTTGGCAAGATTTGCTGAGTCATGTCATCATAGCCCCCCGAGTCTCAAAGGTGACTCGAGGAGTTGGCTTGAAACTCTCCATATTGGACCGTGATATAAACGGGCATAACTTGTATATCATTGGTGTTGATAGCACGATGTAAATCCACAGAAGGCTGAGGTGACCGCGGCGGGTTATTAATGATCCCGGATGAGCCGTGCCAGCAACTCAGCCAATGGTTCCTTCCAACTGGCGATTTGAAGTTAACCAAACTGTAGTAGCGGCGACTTGTGCGCCTGCCCATTGAGCCACCCAGTGCAGACGGCGGTTGACAGTATATGATAATTTGCCTCTATTTTGTTGAAAGAAAACCGGGCTACCCAAGCAGTGACTTGCTCATACTCAATAAACAGCTCATGCAGACATGTGCGGCCCGGTATGTTGATGTAGACCAGGCCGCGAGAGACGGACGACAAGGACGACCGCAACATCGGAAGCAGCTCGGATAGATGAGTCGGCTGCCGTATTGTAAGCCGGTGCGGACGGGGAAGATCGGCACCGGTGTCGTAAACTGGCTCGGACGGGCAAGTTAATCGCGGGGCGCGGTCCCAGCAAGCTGATGTAAACCGGGCCACAGGGACGGCGACTTGCGCACATTCATTCACCGGGTGGTATGACACGGACGAAACGCCGGTGCAGAACGTTGCTAGCGTGTGCTCCGTGCCCGTAATATGACGCCTCATTTGTAATGAACAATCGTCCTGCGTCAAAAAATACCACATGCCAAAGTAATTGTTCACATAAAAATTAATATATGCTATGAAAACAAAATCGGACGGATATCACCTGATGTTTGTGAATGACAGATGATCTGTACGCCGCGTCAGAGGCATCTCGGTGGTTCAGGCAGACCGGCGACTCCCGATGACTCAACACGGCAGAGGCAGCTCAATGTGGCCCCGACGGTTTAACGCGGTGGCGACGGCGACATTGGGATGAAGCCTTTTCAGAATTGTTTCTATACTGACACCTTTTTTTGTTCGAGGGACATCCAACTTGCCGTACCACCAACAATGAGTAGTATCAGACCCTTCTTGATTAAAATAGCACAAGTGTCAACGTTGGTCTTGAGCCTTTGGAACTTGGCATTCAACTTGTGCAGCACCTTGCTAGGAGACTCCTCAAAAATCTGTGCAAACCAGAGTAACGCAGTAGTGAGGAGCGCTGCGGCGGCTCGGCGGGACAGCAGCAGTGGGCGGCTCGTGGCGGCGACTCAAAGCCTGGTCGGCGCGGCGGCTCTGCAGTGGCTCACGGCAGCGGCTGTGGACTCAGCAGGGACCGGGTCTTCGTGCAACCATGGCAGCAATTTTAGACAGCTCGACGGCGCGCGACAACGACGGTCGAGCAAGGAGAGGTTAACAGAGACGCAGTAAGGCGCGGCAGAAGCAACGCTCGCAGGCGGCAGGTCAAACTTGAAGCAGGACGACCACAGCGGCGGTTTGGAACACCGGTGGGGGCGGCTCGGAGGCTGCGACGGTTGTAGCAGAAGCATACTGGTGAAACGGTGGCTCAGTAGAGGCTCCGGCAGGACAAGGCGGCTCAATGCGGGACAGCCCGGAAGGCGACCGGGCGGCTCACGGCGCTGGGCGACTCAACGGGCGACGGGCTGCTCGCGCCGGGGCGGCTCAGTGGCTCGGCGATCGGCGGTTCGAACGACGAGGGCGCGACGGCGGCGACCGGCCCAGAGGTGACGGGAGGTCCTGGCGGGTCGGCGAAAGCGAATGCGCGGCCGGCTTCGACGAGGTTGGAACGAGGGAGGCGCCCGATTCAGTGGCGGCGACTCAGGGCCAGCAGAGCGGCGCATCCAACGAAGAGGGCTAGCGGAGCGAGCCGCGGCGACGGGTTGAATCAGGTCGCAAGAAATCAACTCCCATCGCGGCTCAGTAAACAGGCGTGGAGGCGCTGCGGCGACTCTGGCGGAGGATCGAATCCATGTCTGCTTTCCGTGTCGTGGCCGGCTTAATCGACTCTCGTCCGTGTCCTCCTTCCAGTCGTGGTTGGTTTGACTCTCCCTTTTTTTGACTTGATTGTTTCTCAGATCCGACTCATACTAGCAATACTTGATAGCTTTGTTTGTACGCCCATAGGAAACGGGGATCAAACTCTGTAGCTTGATATGACGAGTTACCAATACTTGATAATTTGTTATGGGCTATCTGACTAGCTCTGTCTCCATGCGGATGGGTTGATGATTCTGATGGATTTGATGTGTGCGCTTTCAGAGGCGTTGCTTCTGATTGTCCATCCGTCCTGGCGTGAAGACGGCCACAGCAGAGGAGAGCAGCCGCGGGTTAAGACCAACAGACACAGCTCCGCTCGAGGTAGAGGCGAGATGAGGGGGCAACTCGAGGCCGTGGAGGCCGAGTCAGGCGGCTTGGGAGGCCGCTGGGACAACGCAACGGCTGAGGGGAGTCGCGGCGGCTCAACGCGCTGAACACTCGAAGCAGGGCCGGTGTCCAATCCTTTTTCGGGTCGTGTTTGGGTTGACGCCCCGCCCCATTGCTGTGTATAGTTGAATCGGAAACTTGTCGGTCTCGGCGACTTGCACGCGTGCCGAACTAGCAGCGCCCGCTCCCAACATCGATCTGGCTTTCAGATCGTTTGTGCATTAAAGGAAAAATAGCACAAGCGGCTACAAGTTGATGCTCCAGGACTTGTACTGTGCCCAATCATACTCCAACGGAAGTTGACGGTCTTATCGACGTGGTGATTTGACAGCTTGATGGATTGCTAGATGCGCACAGCCCGCCGAGAAAAATTGACCGCATCCACCGGATTGCACAGTGACATGAAGATTAAAATCCTGTCGGCCCTTTGTAACCCTAAATTTCTTGAACCTTCAATCGTTACAGATCTCAAATTCGGACTGATGAACTTGAAGTTGATACAAATCCCTCCAAACCAGCTCATCCGGAAAATTGCAAAACTTCTTGATCCCTGGGAGAGGTCCCTCCAATAACTCAACACCACCGTGCGCGAGCCCCACGGTGGGCGCCAACTATCGCGGAATTGTCACGGCAGATGTCCTAGGCTGAGGACTTAGTCGTGAGGCCAGCGCATCTATGTAGTAGCTTGAGAGGGGTTGAGTGGAATCGAGAGACGCAACACAAGACGAGGATTTAGACAGCTTCGGGCCCCGGGAAACATCATCCGGTAATAACCCTACATGCTGTTTGAGGCTAGATCTCATTATCATCACGAGGGAGTCGCCGTAAACCGGCTCTCCTTTAATTGTGTCTAGCCCTAGAGATTATTGATTGTTGCCTGTAGCTTGTCCCTCTTTGGGGAGCCCTGCCCCTTCTTATATATGTTAAGGGGCGGGTTACATGTGGAGTCCTATTAGGATTAGGACTAGTCTATCTCTAATACAAACCGGATACAAGTCCAGGTCTTAACTCCTTGTAAGACAAATATTCCTCACGCCTTTCCTTGTAAACCGGACCACCATAGTATGAATCGGCCTTCTGGGCCTTGGGCCTTGTCACCGTCTGTCCCGCCCGTCGGATTACCAGTGAATCATAACGTTCAGTCAGGTTGCTTGTAAACCGTCTGGTCTGTGCGGGTCGCCGGTGAATCACCAAGTGTTTAGCGGGGTCTCAAATAAACCGCCAAGTCCGGCCGGGTTATACTTCCGGCCGGTTTACGCCGCGGGGTATATCCCCGACAGTGTATTTTAGAAGAGTTTACTTCAAGTTTACTACAACCGGATATTAACAAATTCCCATCTACCACATAACCGCGGGCACCGGTCTTGAAAGTTTATACCCTGCAGGGGTGTCCCAGCTTAGCCCATCACAAGCTCTCACGGTCAACGAAGGATATTCCTTCTCCCGGGAAGACCCGATCAGTCTCGGAATCCCGGTTACAAGACATTTCGACAATGGTAAAACAAGACCAGCAAAGCCGCCCGATGTGTCGACAATCCAGATAGGAGTCGCACATATCTCGTTCTCAGGACACACCGGATAGGTCAAGCTACGAGTAAAACCAGCCCTCAAGTTGCCCCGAGGTGGCCCCGCAGGCTGCTCGGTTCGGACCAACACTGAAGGAAATATGCCCTAGAGGCAATAATAAAGTTATTATTTATTTCCTTATTTCATGATAAATGTTTATTATTCATGCTAGAATTGTATTAACCGGAAACATAATACATGTGCGAATACATAGACAAACATAGTGTCACTAGTATGCCTCTACTTGACTAGCTCGTTAATCAAAGATGGTTAAGTTTCCTAACCATAGACATGAGTTGTCATTTGATTAACGGGATCACATCATTAGGAGAATGATGTGATTGACTTGACCCATTCCGTTAGCTTAGCACTTGATCGTTTAGTATGTTGCAATTGCTTTCTTCATGACTTATACATGTTCCTATGACTATGAGATTATGCAACTCCCGTTTACCGGAGGAACACTTTGTGTGCTACCAAACGTCACAACGTAACTGGGTGATTATAAAGGTGCTCTACAGGTGTCTCCGAAGGTACTTGTTGGGTTGGCGTATTTCGAGATTAGGATTTGTCACTCCGATTGTCGGAGAGGTATCTCTGGGCCCACTCGGTAATGCACATCACTATAGCCTTGCAAGCATTGTAACTAATGAGTTAGTTACGGGAAGATGTATTACGGAACGAGTAAAGAGACTTTCCAGTAACGAGATTGAACTAGGTATTGAGATACCGACGATCGAATCTCGGGCAAATAACATACCGATGACAAAGGGAACAAACGTATGTTGTTATGCGGTTTGACCGATAAAGATCTTCGTAGAATATGTGGGAGCCAATATGAGCATCCAGGTTCCGCTATTGGTTATTGACCGGAGACGTTTCTCGGTCATGTCTACATAGTTCTCGAACCCGTAGGGTCCGCACGCTTAAAGTTTCGGTGACGATTGTATTATGAGTTTATGTGATTTGATGTACCGAAGGTAGTTCAGAGTCCGGGATGAGATCGGGGACATGACGAGGAGTCTCGAAATGGTCGAGACGTAAAGATCGTTATATTGGACGACTATATTCGGACATCGGAAAGGTTCCGAGTGATTCGGGTATTTTCGGAGTACCGGGGAGTTACGGGAATTCACCGGGAGAAGTATTGGGCCTCATTGGGCCATACGGGAATAGAGGAGAGAGGCCAAAAGGAAGGAGGCGCACGCCCCCCCTCTGGTTCGAATTGGATAAGGGGTGCAGCCCCCTTTTCCTTCTCCCTCTCCCCCTCTTTCCTTCTCTCCTACTCCGGAAAGGAAAGGGGAATCCTACTAGGACTTGGGAGTCCTAGTAGGACTCCCCACACTTGGCGCGCCCCCTCTAGGGCCGGCCTCTCCCTCCCTCCTTTATATACGGGGGCAGGGGGCACCTCTAGACACAACAATTGATCTCTTAGCCGTGTGCGGTGCCCCCCTCCACCATATTCTACCTCGATCATATCGTAGCGGTGCTTAGGCGAAGCCCTGTGTCGGTAGCATCATCATCACCGTCACCACGCCGTCGTGCTGACGGAACTCTCCCGTGAAGCTCTGCTGGATCGTAGTTCGCGGGACGTCATCGAGCTGAACGTGTGCTGAACTCGGAGGTGTCGTACGTTCGGTACTTGGATCGGTCGGATCGTGAAGACGTACGACTACATCAACCGCGTTGTGCTAACGCTTCCGCTTTCGGTCTACAAGGGTACGTGGACAACACTCTCCCCTCTCGTTGCTATGCATCACCATGATCCTGTGTGTGCGTAGGAATTTTTTTGAAATTACTACGTTCCCCAACAGTGGCATCCGAGCCTGGTTTTATGCGTAGATGTTATATGCACGAGTAGAACACAAGTGAGTTGTGGGTGATACAAGTCATACTTCTTACCAGCATGTCATACTTTGGTTCGGCGGTATTGTTGGATGAAGCGGCCCGGACCGACATTACGCGTACGCTTACGCGAGACTGGTTCTACCGACGTGCTTTGCACACAGGTGGCTGGCGGGTGTCAGTTTCTCCAACTTTAGTTGAACCGAGTGTGGCTACGCCCGGTCCTTGAGAAGGTTAAAACAGCACTAACTTGACGAACTATCGTTGTGGTTTTGATGCGTAGGTAAGAACGGTTCTTGCTCAGCCCGTAGCAGCCACGTAAAACTTGCAACAACAAAGTAGAGGACGTCTAACTTGTTTTTGCAGGGCATGTTGTGATGTGATATGGTCAAGACATGATGCTATATTTTATTGTATGAGATGATCATGTTTTGTAACCGAGTTATCGGCAACTGGCAGGAGCCATATGGTTGTCGCTTTATTGTATGCAATGCAATCGCCCTGTAATGCTTTACTTTATCACTAAGCGGTAGCGATAGTCGTAGAAGCATAAGTTGGCGAGACGACAACGATGCTACGATGGAGATCAAGGTGTCGCGCCGGTGACGATGGTGATCATGACGGTGCTTCGGAGATGGAGATCACAAGCACAAGATGATGATGGCCATATCATATCACTTATATTGATTGCATGTGATGTTTATCTTTTATGCATCTTATTTTGCTTTGATTGACGGTAGCATTATAAGATGATCTCTCACTAAATTTCAAGATAAAGTGTTCTCCCTGAGTATGCACCGTTGCGAAAGTTCTTCGTGCTGAGACACCACGTGATGATCGGGTGTGATAAGCTCTACGTTCAAATACAACGGGTGCAAAACAGTTGCACACGCGGAATACTCAGGTTAAACTTGACGAGCCTAGCATATGCAGATATGGCCTCGGAACACTGAGACCGAAAGGTCGAGCGTGAATCATATAGTAGATATGATCAACATAGTGATGTTCACCATTGAAACTACTCCATCTCACGTGATGATCGGACATGGTTTAGTTGATTTGGATCACGTGATCACTTAGATGATTAGAGGGATGTCTATCTAAGTGGGAGTTCTTAAGTAATATGATTAATTGAACTTTAATTTATCATGAACTTAGTCCTGGTAGTATTAGCATATCTATGTTGCAGATCAATAGCTCGCGATGTTGCTCCCCGTTTTTTAATATCTTCGTAGAGAAAAACTATGTTGAAAGATGTTAGTAGCAATGATGCGGACTTGGTCCGTGATCTGAGGATTATCCTCATTGCTGCACAGAAGAATTATGTCCTTGATGCACCGCTAGGTGACAGAACTATTGCAGGAGCAGATGCAGATGTTTTGAACGTTTTGACAAAAGCTCGATATGATAACTACTTGATAGTATAATGCACCATGCTTTACGGCTTAGAACCGGGACTTCAAAAAATATTTGAACGCCACGGAGCATATAAGATGTTCCAAGAGTTGAAATTGGTATTTCATACTCATGCCCGTGTTAAGAGGTATGAGACCTCTGACATTACCTTGCCTACAAGATGGAGGAGAATAGCTCAACCAGTAAGCATGTGCTCAGATTGTCTGAGTACTACAATCACTTGAATCAAGTGGGAGTTAATCTTCCAGATAAGATAGTGATTGACAAAGTTCTCTAGTCACTATCACCAAGTTTCTAGAACTTCGTGATGAACTATAATATGCAAGGGATAACGGAAACGATTCCCAAGCTCTTCGTGATGCCGAAATCGACGAAGGTAGAAATCAAGAAAAACATCAAGTGTTGATGGTTAACAAGACCACTAGTTTCAAGAAAAGGGCAAAGGGAAGAAGGGGAACTTCAAGAAGAACGGCAAGCAAGTTGCTGCTCAAGTGAAGAAGCCCAAGTCTGGACCTAAGCCTGAGACTAAGTGCTTCTACTGCAAAGGGACTAGTCACTGGAAGCGGAACTGCCCCAAGTATTTGGCGGATAAGAAAGATGGCAAAATGAACAAAGGTATATTTGATATACATGTTATTGATGTGTACTTTACTAGTGTTTATAGCAACCCCGCGGTATTTGATACTAGTTCAGTTGCTAAGAGTAGTAACTCGAAACGGGAGTTGCAGAATGAACAGAAACTAGTTAAGAGTGAAGTGACGATGTGTGTTGGAAGCAGTTCCAAGATTGATATGATCATCATCGCACACTCCCTATACTTTCGGGATTAGTGTTGAACCTAAATAAATGTTATTTGGTGTTTGCGTTGAGCATGAATATGATTTGATCATGTTTATTGCAATACGGTTATTCATTTAAATTAGAGAATAATTGTTGTTCTGTTTACATGAATAAAACCTTCTATGGTCATACACCCAATGAAAATGGTTTGTTGGATCTCGATTGTAGTGATACACATATTCATAATATTGAAGCTAAAAGATGCAAAGTTAATAATGATAGTGCAACTTATTTGTGGCACTGCCGTTTAGGTCATATTGGTGTAAAGCGCATGAAGAAACTCCATGCTGATGGGTTTTTGGAATCACTTGATGCTTGCGAACCATGCCTCATGGGCAAGATGACTAAGACTCCGTTCTCCGGAACAATGGAGCGAGCAACTGACTTATTGGAAATAATACATACTGATGTATGCGGTCCGATGAGTGTTGAGGCTCGCGGCGGGTATCGTTATTTTCTGACCTTCACAGATGATTTGAGCAGATATGGGTATATCTACTTGATGAAACATAAGTCTGAAACATTTGAAAAGTTCAAAGAATTTCAGAGTGAAGTGGAAAATCATCGTGACAAGAAAATAAAGTTTCTACGATCTGATCGCGGAGACAAATATTTGAGTTACGAGTTTGGTCTTCAATTAAAACAATGTGGAATAGTTTCACAAATTCGTGCCACCTGGAACACCACAGCATAATGGTGTGTCCGAACGTCATAACCGTACTTTATTGGATATAGTGCAATCTATGATGTTTCTTACTGATTTACCACTATAGTTTTGGGGTTATGCATTAGAGACAGCTGCATTCACGTTAAAAAGGGCACCATCTAAATCCGTTGAGACGACACCGTATGAACTGTGGTTTGGCAAGAAACCAAAGTTGTCGTTTCTTAAAGTTTGGGGTTGCGATGCTTATGTGAAAAAGTTTCATCCTGATAAGCTCAAACCTAAATCGGGGAAATGTATCTTTATAGGATACCCAAAGGAGACAGTTGGGTACACCTTCTATCACAGATCCGAAGGCAAGATATTCGTTGCTAAGAATGGATCCTTTCTAGAGAAGGAGTTTCTCTCGAAAGAAGTGAGTGGGAGGAAAGTAGAACTTGATGAGGTAACTGTACCTGCTCCCTTATTGGAAAGTAGTTCATCACAGAAATCTGTTCCTGTGACTACTACACCAATTAGTGAGGAAGCTAATGATGATGATCATGTAACTTCAGATCAAGTTACTACCGAACCTCGTAGGTAAACCAGAGTAAGGTCCGCACCAGAGTGGTACGGTAATCCTGTTCTGGAGGTCATGTTACTTGACCATGACGAACCTACGAACTATGAGGAAGCGATGATGAGCCCAGATTCCGCGAAAATGGCTTGAGGCCATGAAATCTGAGATGGGATCCATGTATGAGAACAAAGTGTGGACTTTGGTTGACTTGCCCGATGATCGGCAAGCCATAGAAAATAAATGGATCTTCAAGAGGAAGACGGACGCTGATAGTAGTGTTACTATCTACAAAGCTAGACTTGTCGAAAAAAGGTTTTTGACAAAGTTCAAGGTGTTGACTACGATGAGATTTTCTCACTCGTAGCGATGCTTAAGTCTGTCCGAAGCATGTTAGCAAATTGCCACATTTTATGAAATCTGGCAAATGGATGTCAAAACTACATTCCTTAATGGATTTCTTAAAGAAGAGTTGTATATGATGCAACCAGAAGGTTTTGTCGATCCTAAAGGTGCTAACAAAATGTGCAAGCTCCAGCGATCCATCTATGGACTGGTGCAAGCATCTCGGAGTTTGAATATACGCTTTGATGAGTTGATCAAAGCATATAGTTTTATACAGACTTGCGGTGAAGCCTGTATTTACAAGAAAGTGAGTGGGAGCACTACAGCATTTCTGATAAATATATGTGAATGACATATTGTTGATCGGAAATAATGTAGAATTTTCTGGAAAGCATAAAGGAGTATTTGAAAGGAGTTTTTCAAAGAAAGACCTCGGTGAAGCTGCTTACATATTGAGCATCAAGATCTATAGAGATAGATCAAGACGCTTGATAAGTTTTTTCAATGAGTACATACCTTGACAAGATTTTGAAGTAGTTCAAAATGGAACAGTCAAAGAAAGAGTTCTTGCCTGTGTTACAAGGTGTGAAATTGAGTAAGACTCAAAGCCCGACCACGGCAGAAGATAGAAAGAGAATGAAAGTCATTCCCCATGCCTCAGCCACAGGTTCTATAAAGTATGCCATGCTGTGTACCAGATCTATTGTATACCCTACCACTGAGTTTGGCAAGGGAGTACAATAGTGATCTAGGAGTAGATCACTGGACAGCGGTCAAAATTATCCTTAGTGGAATAAGGATATGTTTCTCGATTATGGAGATGACAAAAGGTTCGTCGTAAAGGGTTACGTCGATGCAAGTTTTGACACTGATCCAGATGACTCTAAGTCTCAATCTGGATACATATTGAAAGTGGGAGCTATTAGCTAGAGTAGCTCCGTGCAGAGCATTGTAGACATAGAAATTTGCAAAATACTTACGGATCTGAATGTGACAGACCCGTTGACTAAAATTATCTCACAAGCAAAACATGATCACACCTTAGTACTCTTTGGGTGTTAATCACATAGCGATGTGAACTAGATTACTGACTCTAGTAAACCCTTTGGGTGTTGGTCACATATCGATGTGAACTATGGGTGTTAACCACATAAAGATGTGAACTATTGATGTTAAATCACATGGCGATGTGAACTAGATTATTGACTCTAGTGCAAGTGGGAGACTGAAGGAAATATGCCCTAGAGGCAATAATAAAGTTATTATTTATTTCCTTATTTCATGATAAATGTTTATTATTCATGCTAGAATTGTATTAACCGGAAACATAATACATGTGTGAATACATAGACAAACATAGTGTCACTAGTATGCCTCTACTTGACTAGCTCGTTAATCAAAGATGGTTAAGTTTCCTAACCATAGACATGAGTTGTCATTTGATTAACGGGATCACATCATTAGGAGAATGATGTGATTGACTTGACCCATTCCGTTAGCTTAGCACTTGATCGTTTAGTATGTTGCTATTGCTTTCTTCATGACTTATACATGTTCCTATGACTATGAGATTATGCAACTCCCGTTTACCGGAGGAACACTTTGTGTGCTACCAAACGTCACAACGTAACTGGGTGATTATAAAGGTGCTCTACAGGTGTCTCCGAAGGTACTTGTTGGGTTGGCGTATTTCGAGATTAGGATTTGTCACTCCGATTGTCGGAGAGGTATCTCTGGGCCCACTCGGTAATGCACATCACTATAAGCCTTGCAAGCATTGTAACTAATGAGTTAGTTGCGGGATGATGTATTACGGAACGAGTAAAGAGACTTGCCGGTAACGAGATTGAACTAGGTATTGAGATACCGACGATCGAATCTCGGGCAAGTAACATACCGATGACAAAGGGAACAACGTATGTTGTTATGCGGTTTGACCGATAAAGATCTTCGTAGAATATGTGGGAGCCAATATGAGCATCCAGGTTCCGCTATTGGTTATTGACCGGAGACGTGTCTCGGTCATGTCTACATAGTTCTCGAACCCGTAGGGTCCGCACGCTTAAAGTTCGGTGACGATTGTATTATGAGTTTATGTGATTTGATGTACCGAAGGTAGTTCGGAGTCCCGGATGAGATCGGGGACATGACGAGGAGTCTCGAAATGGTCGAGACGTAAAGATCGATATATTGGACGACTATATTCGGACATCGGAAAGGTTCCGAGTGATTCGGGTATTTTCGGAGTACCGGGCGGTTACGGGAATTCACCGAGAGAAGTATTGGGCCTTATTGGGCCATACGGGAATAGAGGAGAGAGGCCAAACGGAAGGAGGCGCCCCCCCTCTGGTCCGAATTGGACAAGGGGTGCAGCCCCTTTTTCCTTCTCCCTCTCCCCCTCTTTCCTTCTCTCCTACTCCGGAAAGGAAAGGGGAATCCTACTAGGACTTGGGAGTCCTAGTAGGACTCCCCACACTTGGCGCGCCCCCTCTAGGGCCGGCCTCTCCCTCCCTCCTTTATATACGGGGGCAGGGGGCACCTCTAGACACAACAATTGATCTCTTGATCTCTTAGCCGTGTGCGGTGCCCCCCTCCACCATATTCTACCTCGGTCATATCGTAGCGGTGCTTAGGCGAAGCCCTGTGTCGGTAGCATCATCATCACCGTCACCACGTCGTCGTGCTGACGGAACTCTCCCGTCAAGCTCTGCTGGATCGGAGTTCGCGGGACGTCATCGAGCTGAACGTGTGCTGAACTCGGAGGTGCCGTACGTTCGGTACTTGGATCGGTCGGATCGTGAAGACGTACGACTACATCAACCGCGTTGTGCTAACGCTTCCGCTTTCGATCTACAAGGGTACGAGGACAACACTCTCCCCTCTCGGTGCTATGCATCACCATGATCCTGTGTGTGCGTAGGAAATTTTTTGAAATTACTATGTTCCCCAACAAACACTTAGAGAAGCACTGGCCCGAGGGTGTTAAGATAAAGATGACCCTCGGGTTGGCCGACCCAAGGGAAGGGTAATAGGTTGTTAGGAAAAAGTAAAACCAAGGTTGGGCCTTGCTGGAGGAGTTTTATTCAAAGCAAACTGTCAAGGGGTTCCCATAACACCCAACCGCGTAAGGAACGCAAAATCAAGGAACATAACACTGGTATGACGGAAACTAGGGCGGCAAGAGTGGAACAAAACACCAGGCATAAGGCCGAGCCTTCCACCCTTACCAAGTGTATAGATGCATTAATTAAATATAAGAGATATTGTGATATCCCAACGAAGTTCATGATATCCATGTTCCAACATGGAACAACCTGCAACTGCACCTGCAACTAGCAATGCTATAAGAGGGGCTGAGCAAACCGGTAACATAGCCAAACAACGGTTTGCTAGGAAGGGTGAAAAGGTTAGAGGTTTCATGGCAATTTGGGAGGCTTGATAACAAGTGGTAGGTAACGCGACATAGCGATAGCATCAACACAACTAGCATAGCAATGATAGTAGTGAGATCAAAGGTGACGGTCAATTTGCCTGGAATCCCGCTAGGAAGAAGAACGAGTCCATGAAGAAGATGAAGCCACATATACGAACCAAGCGTAGACGAACGAATCCTCACGATCGCAACGAAACAGGAACTAACGGGAAGGAGCACAACCGGAAAGAAGCAAACAACATGGTAAACACACAACACATAAACATGACATGATGCTCAACCAAGTATGATGTATGACAAGTCTATTTGATGCTACTCATGGCAAGAGACGATGCATCCAAGAGCAACACAACAAGGCAAGTTTAAATGAGGCCGGAAACAACATACAACAATTCATGTAAGTCCTCATATGCAAATTTCGAAATTGGTCAAGATCTGATTACAACACAATGTTGAAGTTGTTAAACATCAAGTTAAAATGCACCAAGATGATCTACACTGTTTTGTAGTCAAGTTACATATAAAGTTTGTTTAATTCGGAGCTACGGCCTAGAAGATATGAGCAAAACAAGTCAAACATGGCATTGATGCAAAAAGCATTCAAACAACATCACAAACACTTCAAAAGAAGGATGCAACAAGGTAACATGAAACTACACACAAAATTACGCAAGTTTCATATAGAGCATGCTCAAAACGGAGCCACGGTGAAGCATTACAAAACATGAACACTGAGCTATCTCTACAAACCACTAGAACATGCTCAAAAAGACATGGCAATATTGCAAATAATAACATATTCACAGACTTAGCAGAAAATCACTGAGCATGACAGAAATAACATCAGGTTGCAATGTTTAGAGCTATCAAACAATATGTTGCAGCAAGCTATCATGGCAAAATTGAGCATGGCATGCTACTACTAAAAGCACTTAACAAAACAACCTTACTGAACTAATTCCAAAGATCAACAGAAAAGATGGTAGCATCCATGAAATCATGGTAAGTGATATCACATATTCACACTTAATAATAGTACATGGTAGGAACAACGATAAGTAGGCATGTTGGTGAGCTTTTACCACTAATCACAAAGCATTTCATGGCATATGGAGTAACCAACAGTAAGATGACACAATTATGAAACTAAGAATAGCAAGAGCAAGTTCATAGGAGGCATGGATCACTAGTAAAACGCATGGAAGAACTAAACTTAATGTTAACAGGCTGACAGCAACATTAGGTAGCAATTTTTTAGCATGATAACAACAAGCTAAATCAATCCATAATTGCAACCAAAGGATTGGATGGATAGAGCATAACATGTAGATCAAAAAATCCTTAGTAAATATCTCTAGATTATGCATAGAATGACTTGTAGCAGTAGGTTTACATAGCATCATGATATAACAGATTCAGACTAGCAAAAACAGTAACAGCAAGTAGCCCAGTTCACAAGCTTGTTGCACTCACAACAAGGAACACAAAAATACATGAATTGCACCACTGTAAATATGGCATGAATATGCTCCTAAAAATGTATATATGAAGCACATAGGATGCACACACAAAATGCAACAAAAATAACAAATCAGGAAGTTCTGTTGAACTACAGCAGACAACATCATATAGCACTTTTGCAACGATGATAAGGGTATCCAGATTGACTCAAACGAGCATGCCATAATGGAATGAAATGAAGAGCATCTCACAGTGAACATTTTGACATATTACATGCACAGAACGGAGCAATATGCAAGGAGATAGAGCCACCCAAACATGCACACATATGATGATGTTTCAGGGACTTGGCAGAATTTATACCGACGAAAAACGGGACGACGTGAGGCAGGATGGGGAGATCCAGGGGGACGCGCGCCGTTTGGTTGGAGGAGGTGGTGGATCTGGTCCACCTGACCAGATCCAGGCGGCGGGGACCTCCGGCGAGGCTGACCGGAGACGGCGCGGCGGTGGAAGGCGAGCTCGCGCGCGGCGCGGCGAAGGCGGCGGGCCGGCGCGGTGGCGGAGCACGGTGGAGGCGGAGGCTGGAGAAGGGGCGCGGGCGGCGCGCGGGGCCGGCTTCGGCGCGGGAACGGCGCAGCGGGGCGGCGGCGGCGAGCAACACGGCGATAGCGCTGGTCGAAGGGCGGCGCGCGCACGGGCGACGGCGGACGGGCCCCGCGGGCCAGCTGCGGGCTCGCGGGGCGCAGTGGATCTGGCGACATGGCGACCGCGGGTTGGGCGCGGGGGCGATTGGACGTGTCCGGCCGCCGGGCGGACATGTCCGGCGGCGCGGAGGGGGAGTAGCTAGGGTTCATCCACGAAAAAATGGAGGGGAGGTCCTATTTATAGCTAGAGGGAGTTAGGAGAGTCCAAATGGGGAGCGGTTTTCGCCCACACGATCATGATCCAGCGACCGAGAGCATGGAGGGGGTTTGGATGGGCTAATGGGCTATGGTGAAGAGGGGCTGGGCTGCAAAGAGATAAGGGTTTCGAGGTTACACGGTTAACCGTTAGGGCGTCAAAGGACCTCTAAATGGAACGAAAATTGAGAGGCGGTCTACCTACTCTAAAACAACACCGGACGCCAAGTTTCAACCCATTCCGAGAACATTTTTTGGCCACTCATAAAATAATATTTTGGAGGTGCCGGGGGCGCGAGAGAGTGTCGGAACGCGAAACGGACAATGGGGAAAAAGACCGGATGCAAGTTTTGAAAAATATGAGGATGCAATGCAGATGATGACATGGCAAAATGCAACACACAAGCAAATGACATGGCAACGACGGTGAATAACTGGAAGACACATGGCGCATCAGATTCGGGGCGTTACAACTCTCCTCTACTAACAAGAGATCTCGTCCCGAGATCTTAGGACCGAGACGGAAGGAAAAGAGAATGGGGTGAAGTAAGAACAAAAGAGAGAAGATGAACCAAGTCGAGAGCACTCAGGTAGAAAAGAGGAATGACGATTATGACGAGAGCCAAAAGCTCGAGGAACAAGATAGACTCTGAAACCGCTCCGGTTAGAACAAGATAGAAAAGGAATAATAACGAAGGAATTTAGGCAGCACTCCGGCTGAACATGTAAAGAATAGAACATGAACTTGAGAAGATGGAATGATACTTGACGAGAGGAACAACACAGTGCCTCCGGAAGACTTGAAAGAGTGGAATGAGAAGAACGGGGAAGAAGATGACAACTTCTACCACGAATGAAATTGAAAGCAACCTTAGAAGGAAGGATTGAACGGAGTTGTTGAGAAAATTAACAACGAAAACAATAAGCTTGTTGTGGACTTATGGATAACATCTCAAAAATTATGAGGTGATAACCGACCATAATCGGAAAAGATTGAATAGATGAGAAGAACGAAGAAATGCAAAACTCCACTTTAAAAGAATACAGAGAATTAATTGCACCTCGGGAAGCAAGAAGAAGAAGATACTTGCGCTCCTCCAGCAAGAATCTTGATGAACACTTGAAGAAAGAATTAAATCATGAAGAACCACCATGAAGAACTCCGGTAGCAAAAGGATTATGAGATAGACTGAAGGATGAATAGAATATGATTTAAGCCTTGCGATGATTTAGATGGAGCTTCGTGTCGAGACAAGCGAGAAGCTTGGAACTCCGGAAGGGAAAAGATGAACAACTTATAACCAAGAGATTATTCATCAAGAACAATCTCCGAAAAGAAGAGATAAATCAACTTGATGAAAGAAGAATAAGAATTATGTTATGCTCATCCTCCACCAATTAAATTGATGAGAAGCAATGGAATGCATACAACTTATTCACATTGGGAAAAGATTAAGGGGACATATAGCACAACACTTGGGGAGGTCTTGAAGAACCACCGGTAGGATTGGAAAGAAACGAATGAATTGATATGATAACCACAGAAAAGAAATCTTGAACGAACCACCGTAAGAATTCAAAATTGAATGACGAAGGAGAATGAATCACCGGGAAGAATTGAAACGGATGATGAAACAGAATGGCTCTCCTGGAAACATTAAAAGGCGCACGAATATACTTGAAGGAATTCTTACACAAGAGAATGAAGAGATCATGAGCTGACTAGAGGATATTTGAATGATGCACCGGAAGACTATTGGGACGAACGAAGGGGCACGGATATAGAATAATTGGAGAACGAATCTGAAAACTTAGAATGAAGAAATCTTCTGAAATGATGGCCTCCGGATGATCGAGAGAGAAAGCAACTCCTGAAATACTCCGGATGGACGAAAAGAATTGCACGACTGGAAACAATTTGAGGATAGCAACAAGCTAGCACCACGAATCTCCGTGAGAACGGACAAGATTTAGAGGAAAAACTCTTCTTCGGTCTTCACATAATGAGAATGACGACGAGAAACACCTTGCAGAATTTGTTGAAACACTCCGGAAGAATGAAAAGAGGACAGATTGACCCGAACATGAAAGAATTTGAAAACGATCTTGGAGAAGGCATCTGAGTCATGGAATCCATACTTACGTCAAACTTCGAAAGAAAGGATTTGAGAAAAGCTCCGGGAAAATTAGAAGAGTCAGGTAAGATCCTGGAAAAAGACCTGTGGGTTAGGGCCCGCTGAAAAGAAACATCGTTGGGAGGGATTGAAGAATAGAAATGATGCACTGGAATAGCTGAAAGACTCGAATGAGGTGATAACCTCGAATTAATTGAATGCAGACATGAATCTTCTGAGATGTCTTCATCACTCCAGAACGATTAAATGACGAGAGGTGAACGAGCAACGGGAAACATTTGAGCTAAGGGAAAGAATATAATCACTACCGAAAATTGGAATTGAATCCACCGTAAAGAAAACGAGACGAATAATGATGAACTTGACGAGACTTCACCGGTTGAGACAATTGAGGAAAGATTGAAGAGGCTCCGCACGAATGAAATTGATGCTCGAATAGAGGCTCAGACTCCGGGAAGAAAAACGGGTGGGAGGGCGGGTAAAACAGAGGCAACTTGGAACGGGGAACCGACGAATAACTTGAAGAGAAAACACTGGTTGAAATAATTGAGGAAAGAATGCAAAGGCTTTGCACGAGTAGGGTGGATACTCGATTACGAACTCCGGCTCCGAGAAGAAGAAGGGTGGGCGGGTGGGAAAAGAAAGACAACTTCACACGGGGAACAACGTCGTTGAGAAAGAACTGAGGGCTGATCTTGCAAAAGATGAAGGGGATCGCATCAACTTGACGAGAAAAGCACCGTATGAAAAGAGCTGGCATCGCAACGAACGAGAACTAACCGCGAGATCCTAAAAAAAATTTGAAGGGGAAGAGGAGTAAGTCGAAACACCTACGTTAAGATTCCTCACCAGAGCGACGAAGGGGCAGAGGAGTAAAAAGAAGTCCTACTCTCCGATATAACTAGACTCCAAAAAGTTTTCTTCTAGACTCGACAGCGGCCAAGCTACACGATCAAACAAGGGGGGCTCCTAAGGTCGGTCGAGGCTCTGATACCAACTTGCCACGCCCAATATGCGATACTATCCTAAAGAGACTCGAAGGTCCCACCAAGGATAGAACCGCATATTGACACGCTTTTGCAAGGTGGATATCATTACATCAAACCATTACATAAATAGTTGGGGATACATACAAAGGCACAAACGCCCCAAGAATACATCAACATCATTCAAGAGAACAACATCCGCCTACGGGTGAAACACAAACAGGAACTCAAACAATATCCACTCTGCTAGCCCAGGCTGCCGACCCGGAACCTAACCCAAGATCGACGAAGAAGAAGAACTCCAACACAAGTAAACATCGCTCTCGCGTCATGATCATCGCATAACCTGTACCTGCAACTGTTGTTGTAGTAATCTGTGAGCCACGAGGACTCAGCAATCCCATTACCATGGGTATCAAGACTAGCAAAGCTTAATGGGTAAGGAAGGGGTAAAGTGGTGAGGTTGCAGCAGCGACTAAGCATGTATGGTGGCTATCTTATGAATACAAGAGTAAGATGAGAAGCTACGCAAACGGTCGCAAACTAGAAATGATCAAGAAGTGATCCTGTACTACTACTTATGTCAAACATAACCCAAAAACCGTGTTCTCCTCTCGAACAATCCCGAAAAGAGACAATCACGGTTACGCACGCGGTTGGTGTATTTTAGAAGAGTTTACTTCAAGTTTACTACAACCGGATATTAACAAATTCCCATCTGCCACATAACCGTGGGCACGGCTCTCGAAAGTTTATACCCTGCAGGGGTGTCCCAACTTAGCCCATCACAAGCTCTCACGGTCAACGAAGGATATTCCTTCTCCCGGGAAGACCCAATCAGTCTCGGAATCCCGGTTACAAGACATTTCGACAATGGTAAAACAAGACCAGCAAAGCCACCCGATGTGTCGACAATCCCGATAGGAGTCGCACGTATCTCGTTCTCAGGACACACCGGATAGGTCAAGCTACGAGTAAAACCAGCCCTCAAGTTGCCCCGAGGTGGCCCCGCAGGCTGCCCGGTTCGGACCAACACTTAGAGAAGCATTGGCCCAGGGGGGTTAAAATAAAGATGACCCTCGGGTTGGCCGACCCAAGGGAAGGGTAATAGGTTGTTAGGCAAAAGTAAAACCAAGGTTGGGCCTTGCTGGAGGAGTTTTATTCAAAGCAAACTGTCAAGGGGTTCCCATAACACCCAACCGCGTAAGGAACGCAAAATCAAGGAACATAACACCGGTATGACGGAAACTAGGGCGGCAAGAGTGGAACAAAACACCAGGCATAAGGCCGAGCCTTCCACCCTTACCAAGTGTATAGATGCATTAATTAAATATAAGAGATATTGTGATATCCCAACAAAGTTCATGATATCCATGTTCCAACATGGAACAACCTGCAACTGCACCTGCAACTAGCAACGCTATAAGAGGGGCTGAGCAAACCGGTAACATAGCCAAACAACGGTTTGCTAGGAAGGGTGAAAAGGTTAGAGGTTTCATGGCAATTTGGGAGGCTTGATAACAAGTGGTAGGTAACGCGACATAGCGATAGCATCAACACAACTAGCATAGCAATGATAGTAGTGAGATCAAAGGTGACGGTCAATTTGCCTGGAATCCCGCTAGGAAGAAGAACGAGTCCATGAAGAAGATGAAGCCACATATACGAACCAAGCGTAGACGAACGAATCCTCACGATCGCAACGAAACAGGAACTAACGGGAAGGAGCACAACCGGAAAGAAGCAAACAACATGGTAAACACACAACACATAAACATGACATGATGCTCAACCAAGTATGATGTATGACAAGTCTATTTGATGCTACTCATGGCAAGAGACGATGCATCCAAGAGCAACACAACAAGGCAAGTTTAAATGTGGCCGGAAACAACATACAACCATTCCGGTAAGTCCTCATATGCAAATTTCGAAATTGGTCAAGATCTGATTACAACACAATGTTGAAGTTGTTAAACATCAAGTTAAAATGCACCAATATGATCTACACTGTTTTGTAGTCAAGTTACATATAAAGTTTGTTTAATTCGGAGCTATGGCCTAGAAGATATGATCAAAACAAGTTAAACATGGCATTGATGCAAAAAGCATTCAAACAACATCACAAACACTTCAAAACAAGGATGCAACAAGGTAACATTAAACTACACACAAAATTATGCAAGTTCCATATAGAGCATGCCCAAAACGGAGGCACGGTTCAACACACACACATGAAACAAGTTTGAAGGACAAACTGTCCAAAACAGCAACTAGGCATCTTGCAAGCATCAAAACAGCATGCTACAGCACCTCAGCATGAAAATAAAAGGCATGGACATGATGTACATGTGAAGCATTACAAAACATTAACACTGAGCTATCTCTACAAACCACAATAACATCCTCAAAAGGACACGGCAATATTGCAAATAATAACAGATTCACAGACAGCAGAAAAATCACTGAGCATAACAGAAATAACATCAGGTTGCAATGTTTAGAGCTATCAAAAAACATGTTACAGCAAGCTATCATGGCAAAATGGAGCATGGCATGCTAGTACTAGAAGCACTTAACAAAACCCCCTTACCGAACTAATTCGAAAGATCGAAAGAAAAGATGGTAGCATCCATGCAAACATGGTAAGTGATATCACAGATTCAGACTGAAAATAACAGTACATGGCAGGAACAATGATAAGTACGCATGTTGGTGAGCTTTTACCACTAAACAAAAAGCATTTCATGGTATATGAAGTAAACCAACAGTAAGATGACACAATTATGAAACTAAGCATGCCAAGATCAAGTTCATAGGGTGCATGGATCACTAGCAAAACACATGGAAAAACTGAACTTAATGTTAACAGGCTGACAGCAACATTATGTAGCAAGTTTGGAGCATGATAACAACAAGCTAAAGCAATCCATAATTGCAACAAAGGGTAAGCATGGATAGATCATAATATGTAGAGCAAAAAATCCTTAGTGAATATCTCCAGATTATGC
This sequence comes from Triticum aestivum, assembly GCF_018294505.1. Taxonomy (NCBI): domain Eukaryota; kingdom Viridiplantae; phylum Streptophyta; class Magnoliopsida; order Poales; family Poaceae; genus Triticum; species Triticum aestivum. The sequence continues at coordinate 468,113,740 of NC_057796.1, forward strand.
ATAGAATGACTTATAGCAGCAGGTTTACATAGCATCATGATATAACAGATTCAGACTAGCAAAAACAGTAACAGCAAGTAGCCCAGTTCACAAGCTTGTTACACTCACCACAAGGCACACAAAAATACATCGATTGCACCACTGTAAAGATGGCATGAATATGCTCCTAAAAGATGTAGACATCAAGCACATAGGATGCACACATAAAATGCAACAAAAATGACAAATCAGCAAGTTCTGTTGAACTACAGCAGACAACATCATGTAGCACTTTCGAAACGATGATAAGGGCATCAAGATGGACTCAAACAAGCATGCCACAATGGAATGAAATGAAGAGCATCTCACAGTGAACATTTTGACATATTACACACACAAAACGGAGCAATGTGCAAGGAAATAGAGTCACCCAAACATGCACACATATGATGATTTTTCAGGGACAGCAGAATTTATACCGACAAAAAACGGGACGACGTGAGGCGGGATGGGGAGATCCAAGGGGAGGCGCGCCGTTTGGTTTGAGGAGGTGGTGGATCTGGTCCACCTGACCAGATCCAGGCGGCGGGGACCTCCGGCAAGGCTGACCGGAGACGGCGCGGCGGCGGAAGGCGAGCTCGCGCGCGGCACGGCGGAGGCGGCGGGCCGGCGCGGTGGCAGAGCACGGCGGAGGCGGCGGCTGGAGAAGGGACGCGGGGCCGGCTTCGGTGCGGGAACGGCGAAGCGGCGCGATGGCCGGCGAGCAACACGGTGGCGGCGCTGGTCGAAGGGCGGCGCGGGCGCGGACCAGCGGGCGGCGGCGGTCGGGCCCCGCGGGCCGGTTGCGGGCTCGCGGGCCGCGGTAGGGCGCGGTGGATCTGGCAACGTGGCGGCCGCGGGTTGGGTGTCGTGGTTCTAAGTCTGACAGTAGAATGGGGGTAGGGATGTAAAGGCAAGGTCCTAGCTAGGGAGAAGCTGTACGCACGAGTTTTACGAGTTCAGGCCCTTCTCGGAGGAAGTAACAGCCCTACGTCTTGGAGCCCGGAGGTGGTCGACTGGATTATATGCGTGTGTGTTACAAGGGGTGCGAACCCTTGTGCCAGTGGAGGGGGTGGCTTATATAGAGTGCGCCAGGACCCCAGCCAGTCCACATTACAAGGAGTTCAATGTTCATAAAGTAGGAGCGTTACAGGTAACGTCTGCAGTAAAGTAATATAAATGACTATTAAGTCTAAGAGTAAATGCCCGACCGTTGCTGCGAGGAGTGGCTTTAGGTCTTCTGCACGTCGAGTGGTTTAGTGGTCGAGTGACATAAACAAGGGGGGTCTCTGAGTGAATGGTAGGTCGAGTGGATTGCACTCGACACATTTGTTGGGTCCCCTCTATTTACTCCTGAACCTCTTTGCTTCTAGGACAAGGACCTTAGGTAGGAGGTATAGGTCAGGCCTATTACCCTACCCCAGGTCTATGTCCTCATCATTAGCCCCCGAATGGATTGAGGTCCGAGTGAAAAGAAGGTTGAAGTTGACCTTGCTCTGGCTCTTGCTTTCTCCTCCAAATGGATGCCAGTTGTTGGGACTTCGGCTTCGTTTCAGTCGCCTTGATCGATTCAGAAATGATCGACTGGTTTTATAACGTCATCTGTCGAGTGTTATCTTTGACATAGAATCTTTGGCGTGATCGGTTGTAGAGGATCCCGGATTTCGCGGGATTCGAAATTTTGGTGGGAGCACGCCGTGGTAAGCGGAGTAGATAAGCATGACGTTTCGATTTCCGCGCCACCTTTTTCGCCACGTATCCCGTGTGCGACTGTTAAGGGATTTGATAGGATCGCCCGGACCCACGCGTCAGCCACTCGGAAGTAGGCCCTTAAAAGCGGCGAGGCCGAGGCGTCCACACTGTGCGTGCCCATTCTCCCTCTTCTTCCTCTTGCTCCTTTTCCTCGTTCGGCTTCTCCACCCTCGACGCCGCCGCTCTGCCGCCATGGGGAAGGAGAAAACGGCGGCGCTGAAACGCGCGAAGAAGGCGACGGGGGCGGCAAAAAGCAAGAAGACGAATCGGGGATCTTCATCGCGCTCGGGGCTGCCGTCGGGTTGGATCCAGGGAGATTGGATCCGATCTTCACTTCAGTAGGAAGACTTGGACGATATGGCCGAGCTAGGGCTGATCGTCCACGAGTCTGCGCGGCTGCTGGAGGGGGAAACGGAGCCACAGCCGCGACCGGGTGAGTGTGTTCTGCTCGCTACTCATGTCGACCGCGGCTTCTCGCTTCCTCCGCACCCCTTCTTTCGAGGTTTCTTGATTTTTTAGGGGCTCAACTCCATCACTTCACTCCCAACACCATCACATATCTTGCCGCATTCGTTTCCATGTGCGAGAATTTCCTGGGGTGTCGACCGCACTGGGGTCTTTTCAAGCACATTTTCACTATCTGCTCCCAAACAGTGAAGAAAGCGAACTTGAACAACGAGAAAACCCATGTTATCCAGATGTGTGGGGGTCTGGGTATTCAGAAGAGGAAGAGGATTTCTTTCCCTCCGATGACTCTTCCTGAGTCCGTCAGGGGCTGGCAGTCGACCTGGTTCTATTGCCAGGATATTGCGACCCCAGGTCACTCGACTAGACTTCCCCCTTTCTCTTTTGATCGTGTTCAGACTCCATCTTCGTTGAAAGTGACCGCCGCGGAGAAGGCGGAGACGGGCATGTTGGTCGAGAGGGTAGTTCAATTGATCAACCAAGGCGTCACCGGCATGGATCTACTAGAGGTGTTCCTCAGTCGGCGCATTCAACCACTCCATGTGGATGTACTCCGGGGCTGGTGATACCGCTCGGGTTCATCCGGAGGAGGTGACGGCCAAAGCAGTGGCCGAGTGGCTGAGCGGCATCACCGGGAACAAGGACAACCCCAGGGACGCTAGGAGAGTCAAACCTTTCAGCGACAGCAACCAGCCAGACAAGGTTTGGCCATTACAACTGGTTGAATTTGGATGTGTTTTCTGACTATTTGTTGATCCGACTGATTTCCACTCGGCTCCTTGTTTTGTAGATTTATACAGAGATGTACTCAATGCCCAATGGCGAACAAGCTCTGGAGCAGTACCATGAAGGCGAGGACAGCGCGGAGGAGAGCGGCGAGTGGGAGTCACCAGCCGACGGTGATGAAGATGAGAACGATGAGTCGGACGACGAGGTGGTAGCCGACTCACCACCTCATTCTGAACGTTGATCCAAGCAGCACCATGATCCCGCGGGCAGGCGCGGCAAGGCTGTGGCCTCGAGCGCTCCATCTCAAAAGCGCGCCCGGTCTTCGACTCCAGAATTGGCTGAGAAGGTCACCAAGCAGCCCAAGATCAATCCTTCGAAGGCTCCGAAGACCTTGCGTAGGATCAAGATGGACGTTCCTGTTGCTTCTGGGTAAATGTTCTCTCCGTATTTTCTTGTTCTGACCGATTCTCTTGTACTGACGGAGTGGATGATGAAACTTTACAGCCCGGCCTCGGCTGCGACTGATATGGATATCGACAAGACCCCAGACAATGAGGAAACCGACGACGCAGCTACCTCCAAAGCCAGTAAGTCTGCCCGACTCGAGTTTGCTTGGACGACTGGATTGTTTGTCAGCTATCTCCTTGACTTTATTTGTTTGTTGCAGCGCCACGGGACGTTGTTGTGCTCCCGGACGATGAAGAAGAAGTACCGCTGAGGGGAAGGAGGAGGAGGGACAAGGAACTAAGCGGGAAAGCGCCTGAGATGGCAGTCGAACGATGGTCAGATCCGGCACGTACCAACGTCACTTTCGCTATCCCGCTGTCGACTGATTGCCCATCAGGATCAGCTGCTCAGACTTCTGCTGTACCAATACAACCCCACGCATCAGACCCAGCGGTTGCTCCGGCTGCTCTGCCATCATCGCTTTTCACTGCGTATCAAACCCCAGACGACCCACTGTCTGCCGCCAAGGAAGCTCTTCTTCAGTTGAACCTTGTGATGGGGCAGATGAAAGTGGTGCATGAGGCCAGTCAAGTGGCCTTCAACGCTGGAGCTGCTTTGCAGACCAATGTCCAGGTTAGTTGATTTCCGATTGATCATATTTCTCGTCCGATCACCCACTGGGGTGTGACTGTTTTGAATTTGCACGAGTCAATTTCAGTCGTCTTGGATTGAATCTTTGAACTAGTGGGGGCACTCTTAGTGCACCCACTGGGTGTAGTCCCCGAGACCATAGTTGACTGCGGGCAGTCGACTGTGGTCTGAGAATCTGAATTTTGTCACTCGGTCTGGACTGGCCAGGTCGAATGACACTAGAACCAGTGGGGGCACGCTAAGTGCACCCACTGGGTGTAGTCCCCGAGACCGTGGTTGACTGCGGGCAGTCGACTATGGTCTGAGAACTGCTTTTTTTTTACTCTCGCACTGGGCAGACCATGTCGAGTGTTTATTCAAACCAGTGGGGGCACGCCAAGTGCACCCACTGGGTGTAGTCCCCGAGACTGCCGTTGAATGTTTGATTCGGCGGTAGTCTTAGAGTAGCTATCACTGTGATGTCTTTTAATCCTGGTCAACTGATATGGCTTAAACTGCAGAAATCTTGTGATCTTGGGGCTCAGCTTTCCGCAATGAACAAGCAGCAAATCAGCCTCAACCTTGATCTGGAATTGGCCCAGAAGAATCTCAAGACTGCTCGTGATGAAGTAGCTGCCATGGGAGGTAACCAATCGTCAACTGTCTTTCTCACTGCCGGCCCTTTTCCTTTCCATTTTTTGAACCGAGTGACTCCACTCGAGCAGATGTATGTAGTGAAAACTGTCAACTCCAAGCCCGTCTGAAGAATGTTATTTCTTCAGAGAAAATGAAGCAGTCTTTGGAGAAGAAGGATCTGGATCTTGCTGCTGCACAGAAGGAAGCGCGAGAGAAAACGGCGCTTGCTGACAAGAAGCTTGCTTCAGTCGGCAAGTTAGAAGAGGAGAACTCCAAACTAAAGGCCGTTGTCTCTGACGCCAATCGGGAGGTCGAGCGACTGAAGAAAGACAAGGACAAGCTGACTGACGAGCTTGGGAGCCTCAAGGCCAAGAAGGGCGAGTTGGAGTCTTATCTGGGCCAGCTTGCTGCAAAGCTGGTCCTAAAACTTGAAGGTACTGATGATTGACTGACTTATTACGGTCGATTGTCCAGCTTGATTATATCGTCGACTCATCATTTACTCGACTGTGCAGAGCTTTGCCAAGACTTTGAAGCGGAAACTGGGCGGGTCGAGACGGGTCTCGATCCCGTAAATTGTCCAGTCAAGGATGATGTTGCGATGAATGTGCTGCGGTTGGAATCTCGCATGGACAGCGCGGTTGCTTATCTTGCTCGCCTGAAGGCAGCGATGACTCGGGTTGATGCTGAACTCTGGCCTCAGGCGGAACTGTCTCAAGATCTCGAGTCTCTGATGGCTCGACTGAATCAAATACCTGACCGAGTGCAAGAGTGGAAGAAGTCATCTGCTCGTTGTGGCGCTGATGTCGCGTTGTCCTTGGTCCGAGTGCACTGCAAAGACGTCAAAGAAGACAAGATGGCGGAGCTCAAGGTTGCTAACACAAAGAAGCACACCTTCCAATCCTTCATGGACACTTTTCTTGACGCTGCCACTCGCATTGCAGACAGCATAGACCTTGGCAGTTTCTGCGACCCAGCCAGTCCTTCTCCTGACGCGTGACCGAAAAACATTATGCTCCACCTTTATTTGCCTCGGAATGCCGAGTGATTGTGTAATCGTTAAACTTCTTCGGGCTTGGTGCTCGAATACTTTTGATCCGTCGTCCGGAACTTTAGGATTTATCTGAACTTGGTTTATCTCTGAATATGCTTGTGTTTGCCTCCGAGTGGATTTTGCTCTTCAATTGGAATAATCTTTGTACTTGAGATGCAGCTATTGTACTTATGGCGCAGCTTCGAAGGAGAAGGTCGCAGTCAACCTGCACCTCGTCGTCCTTACGGATAGGGAAGGAGCACACGTTGTTCTTGTGGCGCTGCTCCGAAGGAGAAGGTTGCAGTCGACCTGCGCCTCGTCGTCCTTGCGGATAGGGATGGAGCGCACATTGTACTTGTGGCGCAGCTCCGAAGGAGAAGGTTGCAGTCGACCTGCACCTCGTCGTCCTTGCGGATAGGGATGGAGCGCACATTGTACTTGTGACGCAGCTCCGAAGGAGAAGGTTGCAGTCGACCTGCACTCGTCGTCCTTGCGGATAGGGATGGAGCGACATTGTACTTGTGGCGCTCCGAAGGAGAAGGTTGCAGTCGACCTGCACCTCGTCGTCCTTGCAGATGGGATGGACTTCAACTTAGGCGAGTACTGGACTGCAGCTAAGCCCCGAGTGGGAGGGTTGCTCACCACTCGGTAGGATTTTCAAACTTAGGCGAGTACTGGACTGCAGCTAAGCCCCCGAGTGGGAGGGTTGCTCACCACTCGGTAGGATTTTTCAAACTTAGGCGAGTACTGGACTGCAGCTAAGCCCCCGAGTGGGAGGGTTGCTCACCACTCGGTAGGATTTTTCAAACTTAGGCGAGTACTGGACTGCAGCTAAGCCCCCGAGTGGGAGGGTTGCTCACCACTCGGTAGGATTTTTCAAACTTAGGCGAGTACTGGACTGCAGCTAAGCCCCCGAGTGAGAGGCTTGCTCATCACTCGGTAGGATTTTTCAAACTTAGGCGAGTACTGGACTGCAGCTAAGCCCCCGAGTGGGAGGGTTGCTCACCACTCGGTAGGATTTTTCAAACTTAGGCGAGTACTGGACTGCAGCTAAGCCCCCGAGTGGGAGGGTTGCTCACCACTCGGTAGGATTTTTCAAACTTAGGCGAGTACTGGACTGCAGCTAAGCCTCCGAGTGGGAGGGTTGCTCACCACTCGGTAGGATTTTTCAAACTTAGGCGAGTACTGGACTGCAGCTAAGCCCCGAGTGGGGGTTGCTCGAGTACTGGACTGCAGCTAAGCCCCCGAGTGGGAGGCTTGCTCACCACTCGGTAGGATTTTTCAAACTTAGGCGAAACGGATTCGCGGCTAAGCCCCGAGTGAGAGGCTTGCTCACCACTCGGTAGGATTTTTCAAACTTAGGCGAAACGGATTCGCGGCAAAGTCACCCACTGGGGGATTTCAGACGCAAACAAAAGTAACAACAACCATTTAGGAAGACTGTAAAGCTCTTGTCTTTGATAAACAAACTACAAAGGTATTTCTTATTACATCTCATCCGAATGAGTACTTAAGTATAAAAGGGGCGGAGCAGCTCCGCGTTCCAAGCCCGTGGCTCGTCTTTCTGATGCTCGACATTGTAAAGATGGTATGCTCCATTGTGGAGAACTCTGGTGACAATGAAGGGACCTTCCCAAGCAGGGGCGAGCTTGTGTGGTTTCTGCTGATCCACTCGAAGAACCAAGTCTCCCTCTTGAAAGGCTCGGCCCCTCACGTTTCTGGCGTGGAATCGACGCAAGTCTTGCTGATAAATGGTCGACCGGATTAAGGCCATCTCTCTTTCCTCCTCTAGGAGATCGACTGCGTCCTGCCGGGCCTGTTCTGCTTCATCTTCAGAGAAGAGCTCGACTCGGGGTGCATTGTGAAGCAAGTCACTCGGTAGAACAGCTTCAGCTCCATAAACCAAGAAGAATGGAGTTCGGCCAGTCGACCGATTGGGAGTTGTCCTCAATCCCCAAAGAACTGATGGAAGTTCATCGACCCAGGCGCCTGCTGCGTGCTTGAGATCACGCATCAGTCGGGGTTTCAGTCCTTTGAGAATCAAGCCATTTGCTCTTTCTGCTTGTCCATTCGACTGGGGGTGGGCGACTGAAGCATAGTCGACTCGTGTGCCTTGGGAAGCACAGAAGGCTCTGAACTCATCAGAATCGAAGTTCGACCCGTTGTCAGTGATGATGCTGTGCGGAACTCCATATCTGAATGTCAATTCTCTGATGAAGCTGACGGCAGTACTGGCTTCAAGATTCTTGATAGGCTTGGCTTCAATCCACTTGGTAAACTTGTCGACTGCTACAAGCACATGAGTGAAGCCGCTCCTACCAGTCCTCAGGGGTCCGACCATATCCAATCCCCAAACGGCAAAGGGCCAGACGAGTGGAATAGTCTTCAGGGCTGACGCAGGCTTGTGGGACATATTGGAGTAAAACTGGCAGCCTTCACATTTGTCGACTATATCTTTCGCCATTTCATTTGCTCGTGGCCAATAAAATCCGGCTCGGTATGCTTTGGCCACAATGGTCCGAGAGGACGCATGGTGACCACAGGTCCCCGAGTGGATGTCGTTGAGGATCACTCGACCTTCTTCTGGTGTGATGCATTTCTGGCTGACTCCGGTTACACTTTCCCTAAACAGTTGTCCTTTTATCACAGTAAAGGCTTTGGATCGACGGACGATCTGTCGAGCCTCTTCTTCATCCTCTGGGAGTTCTTTCCTAAGGATATACGCAATGTATGGCACTGTCCAGTCGGGAGTGATGACCAAAACCTCCATGATCAGGTCGACCACGGCTGGGACTTCGACTTCAGTCGGATCTGTGGCGCTCTTAGGCTGCGGGGGCTCTTCAGTGAAAGGATCTTCTTGAACTGAAGGTGTATGAATGTGTTCCAAAAACACGTTGCTGGGAATGGCTTCCCTCTTGGAACCTATCTTTGCTAAATCATCGGCTGCTTGATTTTTCAGTCGGGGTATATGATGGAGCTCTAACCCCTCAAATTTCTTTTCCAACTTCCTCACCGCATTGCAGTAACCAGTCATAGCTGGGCTTCTGACGTCCCACTCCTTCATCACTTGATTGACTACCAAATCTGAGTCTCCGTAGACCATGAGGCGACGGACGCCGAGTGAGATGGCCATACGTAACCCATATAAGAGTGCTTCATATTCTGCTTCGTTATTGGAGGAATCAAAGTGAATCTGGAGAACATATCTGAGCTTGTCTCCTCGGGGAGATACCAGTACCACCCCAGCACCGGAACCATTCAGCATCTTGGAACCATCAAAGAACATGGTCCAGTGCTCCGAGTGGACTTGAGTCGGCAGTTGCTGTTCGATCCACTCGGCGAGGAAATCTGCTATTGCTTGGGACTTGATAGCTTTCTTTGCCTCAAACTTAATATCCAAGGGAAGAAGTTCAATCGCCCACTTTGCCACTCGACCAGTTGCATCTCTGTTGTTCAGAATCTCTGATAATGGAGCATCGCTGACGACTGTAATGGAGTGGTCAGAGAAATAATGTGCAACCTTCTTCGTGGTCATATAAATCCCATAAACAAGCTTCTGATAATGTGGATATCTTTGCTTTGATGGAGTCAAAACTTCAGAAACATAATATACTGGGCGCTGAACTTTATAGGCTTTTCCTTCTTCTTCCCGCTCGACCGTAAGTACTGTACTGACGACTTGTCCAGTGGCTGCAATGTAAAGCAGTAAAGGCTCTTTGCTGATTGGGGCAGCAAGCACCGGCTGGGTGGAAAGCAGGGCTTTGAGCTCTGAAAATGCTGCATCAGCTTCAGGAGTCCACTCGAACTTATCAGACTTCTTCATCAGTCGGTAAAGAGGCAATGCCTTTTCACCGAGGCGAGAAATGAATCGACTTAAGGCGGCCAAACAACCTGTAAGCTTCTGAACATCGTGCACACGCACAGGGCGTTTCATTCGGAGAATGGCACCAACTTTCTCTGGGTTAGCGTCGATCCCTCGTTCGGAAACGAGAAAACCGAGTAATTTTCCGCCCGAAACTCCGAATGTGCACTTTGATGGATTAAGCTTGATATCATACCTTCTGAGGTTGGCAAAAGTTTCAGCTAGGTCAGCCAACAGGTCGGAACCTTTACGTGACTTGACCACAATGTCATCCATGTATGCTTCCACATTCCGACTGATTTGAGTGAGTAAACACTTCTGAATCATCCTCATGAATGTGGCTCCAGCATTCTTCAGGCCGAATGGCATGGTGACATAACAGAAGCACCCAAATGGAGTGATGAAAGCTGTTTTTATCTCATCGGGTCCATACAGTCGGATATGATGATACCCGGAATAAGCGTCCAAAAAGGACAAGCGCTCACACCCTGCAGTCGAGTCGACTATTTGATCGATGCTGGGTAGAGGAAAGTGATCTTTCGGGCAGGCTCGATTGATATGCTTGAAGTCAATGCACATGCGAAGTGAGTCGTCCTTCTTGGGGACCATGACAACATTGGCTAACCACTCGGAGTGGTAAATCTCTCGGATAAACTCAGCTGCTAGGAGCCGAGCTACTTCTTCACCGATCGCTTTTCTCTTCTGTATGGCGGACCGTCGAAGATGTTCTTTGACTGGTTTCACTTTTGGGTTGACTCGCAAACGGTGCTCAGCCAGCCCCCTGGGAACACCCGGCATGTCAGAAGGTTTCCATGGAAAGATGTCCCAGTTCTCACGGAGGAACTGGATGAGTGCTTCTTCCTATTTGGAGTCGAGCGTTGTCGAAATGTGAGTCGGAGCAGCATTGGGATCAGTCGGGTGAATATGAATCGGCTTCGTTTCACCAGACGGCTGAAATGCTGAATCCGTGGCAGGCTTCTTTGCTTGCAACAAATCACTCGGATCTGCATTCTTTTGATACTCCTGCAATTCCACTACTGCCATTTGTGCATCGGCGATCTTTGAGCCCTTCTGGAAGCACTCTTCTGCCTTCTTTCGATTGCCAGTGATAGTGATCACTCCTTTGGGACCAGGCATCTTCAATTTGAGGTACACGTAGCATGGTCGAGCCATAAAACATGCATAAGCCGGCCTGCCCAGAATAGCATGATAAGCACTCTGGAAATCGACGACTTCAAACGTCAACTTTTCTTTGCGGTAATTCTTGGAATCACCGAAAACCACATCAAGGGCGATCTGGTCGAGTGATTCAGCCTTCTTGCCAGGAATAACTCCATGGAAACTCATATTGCTTTCACTGAGTCTGGACATCGGAATGCCCATTCCTTTCAGGGTCTTCGCATACAATATATTCAAGCCACTGCCACCACCCATCAGAACCTTAGTCAACCGAGTGCCTTCGACGACTGGGTCGACCACCAACGCTTGCCTCCCAGGGGTGGCTATGTGTGTTGGGTGATCAGACTGGTCGAATGTAATGGCAGTCTGAGACCATTTCAAATAACTGGGCGTCGCTGGGGTGACCATGTTCACTTCTCTGTTGATGACTTTCAGTCGACTTTTGCTCTCAACATCAGCAAAAATCATCAGAGTTGAATTTATGTGGGGGTAACCATCATCGTCTTCTTCCTTATCCTCAACCTTGTCTGATTCTTTCTCCTTCTCTTTGGGTTGTTTCTCTCGGAATTGCTGGATTAGGAGCCGACATTGTCGAGTGGTATGCTTCGAGTAAATGAGATTACCCTCCTCATCTTTTTTGCTGTGAATGTGGCACGGTAAATCCAACACATCATTTCCATCTTGATCTTTTACCTTCTTGGGGTTCCATGGCCCTTTGGGATTCCCCTTGAACTTTCCTTGAGTCACGGCTAAGGCTTCTCCGGGAGCAGCTGGCTCGGCTTTGCGCTTCTGCTTCCGACTGGAGTTCCCTCCCCCGGTTTCGTGGGCGATTGTTTTGTGCTTGCCACTACGGAGCTGGTCCTCCTCCTCACCATTAGCATACTTGGTGGAAATTTCCATCATTCGACTCAGAGACATATCTCCGGTCCGACCGAACTTCAGATTCAATTCCCGATACTTGACGCCTTCCTTGAAGGCACAAACTGCTTGGTGATCAGACACATTCTCCACCGTGTGGTGCAATGTGATCCGTCTCTGGATATAATCTCTCAAAGTTTCATTCGACTTCTGTACGCAAGACTGTAGCTCTGTCAGCCCTTCTGGTCGTTTGCATGTACCTTCAAATGTTCGGACAAACACCCGAGCGAGCTCTTCCCGGCTATAAATACTGCCAAGTGCTAGCTGATTCAACCATGCTCTGGCCGAGCCCTCTAACATCAGAGGAAGGTGTTTCATGGCCACTTCATCATTACCACCACCAATCTGCACAGCCACTCGGTAGTCCTCAAGCCAAGTGTCAGGCTTGGACTCACCAGTGAACTTGCTGACTCCAGTCGCCAACCTGAAGTTGGGAGGAATCACTGCTGCTCTGATGGCTCTGCTGGAACACTCGGGACCTATCGTGGAATTGTCACGACAGATGTCCTAATGAAAGGACTTAGTCGTGAGGCCAACGCATCTATGTGATAGCTTGAGAGGGGTTGAGTGGAATCGAGAGACGCGACACAAGACAGGGATTTAGACAGCTTCGGGCCCCGAGAAACATCATCCGGTAACAACCCTACATGCTGTTTGAGGCTAGGTCTGATTATCATCACGAGGGAGTCGCCGGTAAACTGGCTCTTTGTGTCTAGCCCTAGAGATTGTTTCTTCTTCCTGCTTGTCCCCCTTTGGGGAGCCCTGCCCCTCCTTATATATGTTGAAGGGGCGGGTTACATGTGGAGTCCTATTAGGATTAGGACTAGTCTATCTCTAATACAAACCGGATACAAGTCCAGGTCTTAACTCCTTGTAAAACAAAAATTCCTCACGCCTTTCCTCTTAAACCGGCCACCATAGTATGAACCGGCCTTCATGAACCGCCCGTTGGGCCACCGGGTCTTGTCGCTCCTCTGACCCGCCTGCCGGATTACCAATGAATCGTAAACTGCCAGGTCCAAACGGGTCGCCAGTGAATCGTTAAGTCTCAGCCGGGTCTCAAGTAAACCGCCAAGTCCGGCCGGGTTATACTTCCGGCCGGTTTACGCCGCAGGGTATATCCCCGACATTAGCCCCCAGTTTAATTTGGATTTATCCATGTTAAACTGATCCTGTAAAACAAACACAAGAACAAATTTGACAGATTATGCTCCGGGTTAAGGATTCTTGTAAACCAGCATCTGATCATCCTTAAGTCCTTGTCATTTCCTCCTTCTAGAAAATCCGGGTCAACAAGCCAGCTTCATACTCAATTTGCTGACATTGGTTTCTCACAGAGAAATATTGTGAAGAGTAATCCACTTGAGTCGGCTTCCAAAGCGCCGGTTTAAGAAATATGGGTCTTGAAATACTTATCTGATATTCAGCCGGTTTGAAGATGTAAAACTTGCCGGTTTAATATTACCAAAATTGTCGGTTTATAAATATTGATGGCACCGGGTCATAATTGTTGTCGACACCGGGCCATGTAATTGATCTTCCTGATTTGCTCAAAACTGATAAACTAAAGACGTTCCTTCTTTATATGCATAATACCTGTAGCCCCCAAGTCTTAAGAGGAGAACATAGTGATAACTTAAGACTTGCTCCAATAAGTGTTTTCAACCATGAAGAAATCCGGTTTGTTCATCTCAATCATATAAACTGAATACTCCATATATGTAGCCCCCAAGTGTCGGGTTGTCATGCTTGCAGCAACCTGGGACTTGTAATTGCTTATAAAAACTTCAATCAGTGTAGCCCCCAAGGGCCGGGTCATTATGCAATAATGAGCAGGAACTTTGTAAATATAATCATGTAGACTTGAGCAGTGATGTGTAGCCCCCAAGGGCCGGCTCCTTACAATGTGATGAGTCGTGTCTTCAATAAGACTAGTAAAAATGACTTTGCATTAGCCCCCAAGTGTCATGGTGCATGCTTGCAGTGACATGAGACTTGCATGTAATCTCAATTTGAATAATGTAGCCCCCAAGTGCCGGGTTGTAAGCCTGCAGCGACTCAGGACTATTCCTTCCATTGTAGAATAAATCATATCCTTTGATAAAATAATAGCCATTGCGCTAAAGCGACTTTGAAAACCTCAATAATACCGGTTATTAATAACCATAAAAATCCAGCCATGTTGGCTATTCAAGATAATATAATCCGGTATGAAAACCTTATTCATTCAATATCATAATGAAAATTCAGCCAAGTTTGGCTATTTGAATAATATAACCCAATGATTCATAAGCGCATGATTCCAATGGTGCAATCCAAATATACACTGGCGATTTATAGTCCAAAGCCAGACCGAGTTAGCAAACACCGGATAATTTCTCATCATATACTGGCGACTTATCGTCTTAAAGCCAGGCCGGTTTAATAAACACTGGATAATTTATCATCATGCTTTATTCAACCTGTTTCTGCATACAACAAATTTAAAGTGTCCTGGCGGTTTACCGCCGGACGGGTCATAATGCCCAACATATAACCCGGGTTTATAACCAAGGCTGCACTTAAGAATAATCAAATATGAAATATATCATACCTGTGACCTTTAGGCATAGTGTTGGCTGACCAACCTTGTAATGAGGGTAATAACCCTAATCTGGAGTAAAAGTAACTCCTGTTATATGATGCCGGTTTACAATAAAACCATTCCGGGTTGTGATAAACACCGGTTTATTCCATACTAGTGACTATGAGTCAAAACCAGACCGGGCTGATAGTCTCCGGATTATAACTTGACCATGTACTGACAACTTGTAGTTGACAGCCTAACCGGGTTGATAAACACCGGTTGGAAAACATCACAAATCTTATCAAAAGAAAGATGAACTTAGCAAAAGGCAAATAAAACCGTTGTAGTCGAGGCTTTTCACGGGCTGCCAGGCCCCAAATTTGATCAAGAGGTGTAGCTATGGTTCGGGTTCGACCAAGCCCCCAAGTGATGCTGTGGCATTACGCCGATCAAGAGGTGTAGCTATGGTTAGGGTTCGACCAAGCCCCCAAGTGATGTTGTGGCATTACGCTGATCAAGAGGTGTAGCTATGGTTCGGGTTCAACCAAGCCCCCAAGTGATGCTGTGGCATTACGCCGATCAAGAGGTGTAGCTATGGTTCGGGTTCGACCAAGCCCCCAAGTGATGTTGTGGCATTACGCCGATCAAGAGGCGTAGCTATGGTTCGGATACGACCAAGCCCCCAAGTCATGCTGTGGCATTGCGCCGATCAACTGTCGTGGAATTGTCACAGCAGATGTCCTAATGAAAGGACTTACTCGTGAGGCCAACGCATCTATTGTTGGGGAATGTAGCAATAATTCAAAATTTTCCTACGTGTCACCAAGATCAATCTAGGAGATGCTAGCAACGAGAGAGAGGGAGTGCATCTTCATACCCTTGAAGATCGCTAAGCGGAAGCGTTACAAGAACGCGGTTGATGGAGTCGTACTCGCGGCGATTCAAATCGCGGAAGATCCGATCTAGCGCCGAACGGACGGCGCCTCCGCGTTCAACACACGTACAGCCCGGGGACGTCTCCTCCATCTTGATCCAGCAAGGGGAGAGGAGAAGTTGAGGGAGAACTCCAGCAGCACGACGGCATGGTGGCAATGGAGCTCGTGGTTCTCCGGCAGAGCTTCGCTAAGCACTACGGAGGAGGAGGAGGAGTTGGAGGGGCTACGCCAGGGATGTGGTATAGCTGCCCTCCCACCCCCTCACTATATATAGGGGGAAGGGGAGAGGGGGCCGGCCCCTCTAGATGGATCTAGAGGAGGAGGCAGCGGCCAGGGGAAACCCTAGATGGGTTTGGGCGCCCCCACCCCCTAGGAAACTTGCCCCCCGCGCCCCCACCTCTCCTGGTTACGTGAGAGGGGTTGGGAGGGGCGCACAGCCCCTTAGTGGGCTGGTTTTCCCCTTCCCCTTGGCCCATAAGGCCCCCCAACGCTTGCCGGGGCCTCCGAAACCCCTTTCGGACATGCTGGCCATAGCCTGGTACCCTCGGAACAATTCCGGAGTCCAATACACTTCGTCCAATATACCGATCTTCACCTCCGGACCATTCCGGAGCTCCTCGTCATGTCCGGGATCTCATACAGGACTCCGAACAACCTTCGGTAACCACATACTATTTCCCATAACAACTCTAGCGTCACCGAACCTTAAGTGTGTAGACCCTACGGGTTCGGGAACCATGTAGACATGACCGAGACGTTCTCCAGCCAATAACCAACAGCAGGATCTGGATACCCATGTTGGCTCCCACATGTTCCACGATGATCTCATCGGATGAACCACGATGTCGGGGATTCAATCAATCCCGTATACAATTCCATTTATCCATCGGTATGTTACTTTCCCGAGATTCGATCGTCGGTATCCCAATACCTCGTTCAATCTCGTTACCGGCAAGTCTCTTTACTCATTCCGTAACGCATGATCCCGTGGCTAACTCCTTAGTCACATTGAGCTCATTATGATGATGCATTACCGAGTGGGCCCAGAGATACCTCTCCGTCATACGGAGTGACAAATCACTGTCTCGATTCGTGCCAACCCAACAGACACTTTCGGAGATACCTGTAGTGCACCTTTATAGCCACCCAGTTACGTTGTGACGTTTGGTACACCCAAAGCATTCCTACGGTATCCGGGAGTTGCACAATCTCACGGTCTAAGGAAATGATACTTGACATTAGAAAAGCTCTTAGCAAACGAACTACACGATCTTGTGCTATGCTTAGGATTGGGTCTTGTCCATCACATCATTCTCCTAATGATGTGATCCCGTTATCAATGACATCCAATGTCCATGGTCAGGAAACCATAACCATCTATTGATCAACGAGCTAGTCAACTAGAGGCTTACTAGGGACATGTGTGGTCTATGTATTCACACATGTATTATGGTTTCCAGTTAATACAATTATAGCATGAACAATAGACAATTATCATGAACAAGGAAATATAATAATAACCATTTTATTATTGCCTCTAGGGCATATTTCCAACAGTCTCCCACTTGCACTAGAGTCAATAATATAGTTCACATCACTATGTGATTGTAATGAATCCAATACCCATGGGGTTTGTTCATATCTCGCTTGTGAGAGAGGTTATTAGTCAACGGGTCTGAACCTTTCAGATCCGTGTGTGCTTTACAAATCTCTATGTCATCTTGTAGATGCAGCTACCACGCGCTACTTGGAGCTATTCCAAATAACTGCTCGACTATACGAATCCGGTTTTCTACTCAGAGTCATCCGGATTAGTGTCAAAGTTTGCATCGACGTAACCCTTTACGACGAACTCTTTTACCACCTCCATAATCGAGAAAATTCCTTAGTCCACTAGTTACTAAGGATAAGTTCGACCGCTGTCATGTGATCCATTCCTGGATTACTATTGTACCCCTTGACTAACTCATGGCAAGGCACACTTCAGGTGCGGTACACAGCATAGCATACTGTAGAGCCTACGTCTAAAGCATAGGGGACGACCTTCGTCCTTTCTCTCTCTTCTGCCGTGGTCAGGTCTTGACTCTTACTCAATACTCACACCTTGTAACACAGCCAAGAACTCCTTCTTTGCTGATCTATTTTGAACTCCTTCAAAATCTTGTCACGGTATGTATTCATTTGAAAGTACTATTAAGCGTTTTTTATCTATCCTTATAGATCTTGATGCTCAATTTTCAAGTAGCTTAATCCAGGGTTTCCATTGAAAAACACTTTTCAAATAACCCTGTATGCTTTCCAGAAATTCTACATCATTTCTGATCAACAATATGTTAACAACATATACTCATCAAAAATTCTATAGTGCTCCCACTCACTTCTTTGGAAATACAAGTTTCTCATAAACTTTGTAAAAACCCAAAATCTTTGATCATCTCATCAAAGCGTACATTCCAACTCCGAGATGCTTACTCCAGTCCTTAGAAGGATTGCTGGAGCTTTGCATACTTGTTAGCATCTTTCAGGATTGACAAAACCTTCTGGTTGTATCACATACAACCTTTCCTCAAGAAAATCGTCGAGGAAACAAAGTTTTGACATCCAGCCTGCAAGATTTCATAAATAATGCAGTAACTGCTAATATGGTTCCAACGGACTCTTAGCATCGCTACGAGTGAGAAAGTCTCATCGCAGTCAACTCCTTGAACTTGTCGGAAAACAAACGACAAGTCGAGCTTTCTTAATGGTGACACTTACCATCATTGTTTGTCTTCCTTTTAAAATCCATCTGCTCCCAACAACCTTACGACCATCAAGTAGTTCTTCCAAAGTCTATACTTTGTTTTTATACATGGATCCTCTCTCGGATTTTATGGCCTCGAGCCATTCGTTGGAATCCGGGCCCACCATCGCTTCTCCATAGCTCGTAGGTTCATTATTGTCCAGCAACATGACTTCCAAGACAGGATTATGTACCACTCTGAAGTAGTACGCATCCTTGTCGACCTACGAGGTTTGGTAGTGACTTGGTCCGAAGTTTCATGATCACTATCATAAGCTTCCACTTCAATTGGTGTAGGTGCCACAGGAACAACTTCCTGTGCCCTGCTACACACTAGTTGAAGTCATGGTTCAATAACCTCATCAAGTCTCCACTATCCTCCCACTCAATTCTTTCGAGAGAAATTTTTCCTCGAGAAAGGACCCGTTACTAGAAACAATCACTTTTGCTTCCAGATCTGAAATAGGAGGTATACCCAACTGTTTTGGGTATTCTATGAAGATGCATTTATCCGCTTTGGGTTCGAGCTTATCAGCCTGAAACTTTTTCACATAAGCATCGCAGCCCCAAACTGTTAAGAAACGACAGCTTAGGTTTCTCTAAACCATAGTTCATACGGTGTCGTCTCAACGGAATTGCGTGGTGCCCTATTTAAAGTGAATGCGGTTGTCTCTAATGCCTAGCCCATAAATGATAGCGGTAATTCGATAAGAGACATCATGGTATGCACCATATCCAATAGGGTGCAGTTATGATGTTCGGACACACCATCAGACTATGGTGTTCCAGGCAGTATTAGTTGTGAAACAATTTCCACAATGTCTTAATTGTGTGCCAAACTCGTAACTCAGATATTCATCTCTATGATCATATCACAGACATTTTATCCTCTTGTCACGACGATCTTCAACTTCACTCTGAAATTACTTGAACCTTTCAATAATTCAGACTTGTGTTTCATCAAGTAAATATACTCAGCATCTACTCAAATCATATGTGAAGTAAGAACATAATGATATCCACTGCATGCCTCGGCACTCATTGGACTGCACACATCAAAATGTATTACTTCCAACAAGTTGCTTTCTTGTTCCATCTTACTGAAAACGAGGCCTTTCAGTCATCTTGCCCATGTGGTATGATTTGCATGTCTCAAGTGATTCAAAATCAAGCGAGTCCAAACGATCCATCTGTATGGAGTTTCTTCATGCATATCTACCAATAGACATGGTTCGCATGTCTCAATCTTTTCAAAAATGAGTGAGTCCAAAGATCCATCAACATGGAGCTTCTTCATGCGTATTATACCAATATGACTCAAATGGCAGTGCCATAAGTATGTGGTACTATCATTACTATCTTATATCTTTTGGCATGAACATGTGTATCACTACGATCGAGATTCAATAAACCATTCATTTTAGGTGCAAGACCATTGAAGGTATTACTCAAATAAACAGAGTAACCATTATTCTCCTTAAATGAATTACCGTATTGCGATAAACATAATCCAATCATGTCTATGCTCAACGCAAACACCAAATAACAATTATTTAGGTTTAACGCCAATCTCGATGGTAGAGGGAGCATGCGATGCTTGATCACATCAACCTTGGAAACACTTCCAACACATATCGTCATCTCACCTTTAGCTAGTCTCCGTTTATTCCGTAGCCTTTTATTTCGAGTTACCAACACTGAGCAACCGAACCGGTATCTAATACCCTGGTGCTACTAGGAGTACTAGTAAAGTACACATTAATATAATGTATATCCAATATACTTCTGTCGACCTTGCCTGCCTTCTCATCTACCAAGTATCTAGGGTAGTTCTGCTTCAGTGACCGTTCCCCTCATTACAGAAGCACTTATCCCTTGCCCTTCTTGAAACTAGTGGTTTTACTAACCATCAACAATTGATGCTCCAACTTGATTTCTACTTTCGCGGTGTCAAACATCGCGAGTTGCTCAAGGATCATCATGTCTATCCCTGATATGTTATAGTTCATCACGAAGCTCTAATAGCTTGGTGGCAGTGACTATGGAGAACCATCACTATCTCATCTGGAAGATTAACTCCCACTCGATTCAAGCGATTGTAGTACTCAGACAATCTGAGCACATGCTTAACGATTGAGCTTTTCTCCCTTAGTTTGCAGGCTTAAGAAACTTGTCAGAGGTCTCATACCTCTTGACGTGGGCACTAGTCTGAAATCCCAATTTCAGTCTTTGGAACATCTCATATGTTCTGCGACGTTTCAAAACCGTCTTTGGTGCCACAATTTTAAACCGTTAGCATTACGCACTAAACTATACGTAGTCATCAAAACGTGTATGTTAGATGTTTCGCAACATCTACAGACGACGCTCGAGGTTCAGCACACCAAGTGGTACATCAAGGACATAAGCCTTCTGTGCAGCAATGAGGACAATCCTCAGTATACGGACCCAGTCCGCATAATTGCTACTGTCAACTTTCAACTAAATTTTCTCTAGGAACATATCTTAAATAGTAGAACTAAAGCGTAAGCTATGACATAATTTGCAAAGACCTTTTGACTATGTTCATGATAATTAAGTTCATCTGATTATTTAATGAACTCCCGCTTAGATAGACATCCCTCTATTCATCTAAGTGATACATGATCCGAGTCAACTAGGCCGTGTCCGATCATCACGTGAGACGGACTAGTCATCATCGGTGAACATCTTCATGTTGATCGTATCTACTATACGACTCATGTTCAATCTTTCGGTCTCTTGTGTTCCGAGGCCATTTCTGTACATGCTAGGCTCGTCAAGTCAACCTAAGTGTTTCGCATGTGTAAATCTGGCTTACACCCGTTGTATGCGAACGTTAGAATCTATCACACCCGATCATCACGTGGTGCTTCGAAACAACGAACCTTCGCAACGGTGCACTGTTAGGGGGAACACATCTCTTGAAATTTTAGTGAGGTATCATCTTATTTATGCTACCGTCGTTCTAAGCAAATAAGATGTAAACATGACAAACATCACATGCAAATCATAAAGTGACATGATATGGCCAGTATCATCTTGCGCCTTTTGATCTCCATCTTTGAGGCGCGGCATGATCACCTTCGTCACCGGCATGACACCATGATCTCCATCATCGTGTCTTCATGATGTTGTCTCGCCAACTATTACTTCTACTACTATGGCTAACGGTTAGCAATAAAGTAAAGTAATTACATGGTGTTTTTCATTGACACGCAGGTCATACAATAAATTAAGACAACTCATATGGCTCCTGCCGGTTGTCATACTCATCGACATACAAGTCGTGATTCCTATTACAAGAACATGATCAATCTCATACATCACATATATATAATTCATCACATCCTTTTGGCCATATCACATCACATAGCATACCCTGCAAAAACAAGTTAGACGTCCTCTAATTGTTGTTGCATGTTTTACGTGGCTGCTATGGGTTTCTAGCAAGAATGTTTCTTACCTACGCAAAAGCCACAACGGTGATATGCCAATTGCTATTTACCCTTCATAAGGACCCTCTTCATCGAATCCGATCCGACTAAAGTGGGAGAGACAGACACCCGCTAGCCACCTTATGCATCAAGTGCATGTCAGTCGGTGGAACCTGTCTCACGTAAGAGTACGTGTAAGGTCGGTCCGGGCCGCTTCATCCCACAAAGCCGCCGAATCAAGATAAGACTAGTAACGGTAAGCAAATTGAACAAATCATCGCCCACAACTACTTTGTGTTCGACTCGTGCATAGAATCTACGCATAGACCTAGCTCATGATGCCACTGTTGGGGAACGTAGCAATAATTAAAAAATTTCCTACGTGTCACCAAGATCAATCTAGGAGATGCTAGCAACGAGAGAGAGGGAGTGCATCTTCGTACCCTTGAAGATCGCTAAGCGGAAGCGTTACAAGAACGCGGTTGATGGAGTCGTACTCGCGGCGATTCAAATCATGGAAGATCCGATCTAGCGCCGAACGGACGGCGCCTCCGCGTTCAACACACGTACAGCCCGGGGACGTCTCCTCCTTCTTGATACAGCAAGGGGAGAGGAGAAGTTGAGGGAGAACTCCAGCAGCACGACGGCATGGTGGCAATGGAGCTCATGGTTCTCCGGCAGAGCTTCGCTAAGCACTACGGAGGAGGAGGAGGAGTTGGAGGGGCTGCGCCAGGGATGTGGTATGGCTGCCCTCCCACCCCCTCACTATATATAGGGGGAAGGGGAGAGGGGGCCGGCCCCTCTAGATGGATCTAGAGGAGGAGGCGGCGGCCAGGGGAAACCCTAGATGGGTTTGGGCGCCCCCACCCCCTAGGAAACTTGCCCCCCAAGCCGGGAGGGGCGGCTGCCCTAGGGGTGGCGCCCCCACCTCTCCTGGTTACATGAGAGGGGTTGGGAGGGGTGCACAGCCCCTTAGTGGGCTGGTTTGCCCCTTCCCCTTGGCCCATAAGGCCCCCCAACGCTTGTCGGGGCCTCCGAAACCCCTTTCGGACATGCTGGCCATAGTCTGGTACCCCCGGAACAATTCCGGACTCCAATACCCTTCGTCCAATATACCGATCTTCACCTCCGGACCATTCCGGAGCTCCTCGTCATGTCCGGGATCTCATCCGGGACTCCGAACAACCTTCGGTAACCACATACTATTTCCCATAACAACTCTAGCGTCACCGAACCTTAAGTGTGTAGACCCTACGGGTTCGGGAACCATGTAGACATGACCGAGACATTCTCCGGCCAATAACCAACAGCAGGATCTGGATACCCATGTTGGCTCCCACATGTTCCACGAGGATCTCATTGGATGAACCACGATGTTGGGGATTCAATCAATCCCGTATACAATTCCCTTTGTCCATCGGTATGTTACTTGCCCGAGATTCGATCGTCGGTATCCCAAGACCTCGTTACCGGCAAGTCTCTTTACTCGTTCCGTAACGCATGATCCCGTGGCTAACTCCTTAGTCACATTGAGCTCATTATGATGATGCATTACCGAGTGGGCCCAGAGATACCTCTCCGTCATACGGAGTGACAAATCACTGTCTCGATTCGTGCCAACCCAACAGACACTTTCGGAGATACCTGTAGTGCACCTTTATAGCCACCCAGTTACGTTGTGACGTTTGGTACACCCAAAGCATTTCTACGGTATCCGGGAGTTGCACAATCTCACGGTCTAAGGAAATGATACTTGACATTAGAAAAGCTCTTAGCAAACGAACTACACGATCTTGTGCTATGCTTAGGATTGGGTCTTGTCCATCACATCATTCTCCTAATGATGTGATCCCGTTATCAATGACATCCAATGTCCATGGTCAGGAAACCATAACCATCTATTGATCAACGAGCTAGTCAACTAGAGCCTTACTAGGGACATGTTGTGGTCTATGTATTCACACATGTATTACGGTTTCCAGTTAATACAATTATAGCATGAACAATAGACAATTATCATGAACAAGGAAATATAATAATAACCATTTTATTATTGCCTCTAGGGCATATTTCCAACATCTATGTGCTAGCTTGAGAGGGGTTGAGCGGAATCGAGAGACGCGACACAAGACAGGGATTTAGACAGCTTCGGGCCCCGGGAAACATCGTCCGGTAACAACCCTACATGTTGTTTGAGGCTAGGTCTCATTATCATCACGAGGGAGTCGCCGGTAAACCGGCTCTTTGTGTCTAGCCCTAGAGATTGTTTCTTCTTCCTGCTTGTCCCCCTTTGGGGAGCCCTGCCCCTCCTTATATATGTTGAAGGGGCGGGTTACATGTGGAGTCCTATTAGGATTAGGACTAGTCTATCGTCCGGGTCTTAACTCCTTGTAAAACAAATATTTCTCACACCTTTCGTCTTAAACCGGCCCACCATAGTATGAACCGGCCTTCATGAACCGCCCGTTGGGCCACCGGGTCTTGTCGCTCCTCTGACCCGCCTGCCGGATTACCAATGAATCGTAAACCGCCAGGTCCAAACGGGTCGCCAGTGAATCGTTAAGTCTCAGCCGGGTCTCAACTAAACCGCCAAGTCCGGCCGGGTTATACTTCCGGCCGGTTTACGCCGCGGGGTATATCCCCGACAGGACCCGAAACATGCACCCTGCTGCCGGTTGGGTAATCTCTATCGTGGCCATCTCTGTGTGCTCTGTTCCTGTCAACCAGACCTTGAACGAGAATGGATCTCGCGTCAAAGCCCGGCTCCCGGGGGTCGACTGGAATCCTTCGCCCTCCATTGTGAGGGCGTCTGTCATCGTGTTGCCGAGGCGCGTATGACCCACTCCTTGGGGGAGGCGTGGGTACTCGACGATGATCATACTGGTCACGATTCCTGTACTGATCCTGTCGATCTCCACGTCCCTCACGCCTTGGAGGCGATCTTGGGCTGTGAGCCGACTGAACTGTGTCTGCCATCACAGATCTACTATGAATCCTATTCCGAGACTGTGACACTGCTGTGTTCTGCTCCCCTGCCGCCCGGAGCAAAGCCCGGATCTGCATCAAACCCCTACCAGCCTCCGACTGGGAAGGCTGAATCGACTCTGCTATTCGGGCAGCAGCCGTGAGATTCTGGATCGGAGTTCGATATACCTGGGTTGAAGGCGGAAAGAGTTGGCGTCAAATGGATTCAGGAACTCGCTGCCGAGCACGCTCGTCGAGTGCGTGCTGGAGATTCTCCAGTCGAGTGCGCTCAGCCAAGTTGGCCAGGCACACCTCCTCCAATGCCCGGGCCTCGGGGGTTTCTCCAACGATAGGAGTGTGAAGTGCATCCATGTTACGGCGGCGAAGCTCTTCCCTCAGCTGCGAAGAGAGGGGCTCGGGGCGGTACTCCTCGTGGGCACGCGACAGATCGCCTCCGCCATCACCACCGCCGTCGCGGGGGAAGCCAGGAGGACTGCGCGGTCCGTTGACCATCAGGACTTCCACCGCAGGGTCACTGCTGTCGCACTCGGATGCGGTCTCAGCGGAACCAGTCGAACAGGCCGTAGAGAGTTTCGTCGGGCTCGATTGCCGCGACTTGAGGGGTGGCCGACTGGCGAGCCACCGCGTGCCTCACCCACCACTTAAGCCTCGACCGACCGGAACGCTTATGCCGGCGGGCCGCGGGGAGTGAAGACGCCACAGGAGCC
The DNA here is from genome assembly GCF_018294505.1 of Triticum aestivum. NCBI lineage: Eukaryota > Viridiplantae > Streptophyta > Magnoliopsida > Poales > Poaceae > Triticum > Triticum aestivum. The sequence goes on from NC_057796.1 coordinate 468,138,839, forward strand.
GACCGATACTGGGCCGACGGCTGCCGCAGGAGGACGCCGCGGACGCACGCGCGAAAGTGCGTTGCCCCGCGGACGGGGAGCGCCTCGACGTCGAGTGGAGCCTCTTGGAGCCAAGCGGAGTCGTCGGCAACGAACACGAGCGCGCCGAGACGGATCTCACGGCCCTCAGTCAATCCTCCGCCTGAAACCATGCTGATGGGGATTTGAAAAATTGCAACTTCTCCAACAAGTCACTAAAACACCTGCCCCACGGTAGGCGCCAACTGTCGTGGTTCTAAGTCTGACAGTAGAATGGGGGTAGGGATGTAAAGGCAAGGTCCTAGCTATGGAGAAGCTGTACGCACGAGTTTTACGAGTTCATGCCCTTCTCGGGGGAAGTAACAGCCCTACGTCTCGGAGCCCGGAGGCGGTCGACTGGATTATATGCGTGTGTGTTACAGGGGGTGCGAACCCTTGTGCTAGTGGAGGGGGGTGGCTTATATAGAGTGCGCCAGGACCCCAGCCAGTCCACGTTACAAGGAGTTCAATGTTCATAAAGTAGGAGCGTTACAGGTAACGTCTGCAGTAAAGTAATATAAATGACTATTAAGTCTAAGAGTAAATGCCCGACTGTTGCTGCGCGGAGTGGCTTTAGGTCTTCTGCACGTCGAGTGGTTTAGTGGTCGAGTGACATAAACAAGGGGGGTCTCCGAGTGAATGGTAGGTCGAGTGGATTGCACTCGACACCTTTGTTGGGTCCCCTCTATTTACTCCTGAACCTCTTTGCTTCTAGGACAAGGACCTTAGGTAGGACGTATAGGTCAGGCCTATTACCCTACCCCAGGTCTATGTCCTCATCATTGGGCGCGGGGGCGGTTGGATGTGTCTGGCCGCCGGGCGGACATGTCCGGCGGCGCGGAGGGGAGAGTAGTTAGGGTTCATCCGCGAAAAAATGGAGGGGAGGTCCTATTTATAGCTAAAGGGAGCTAGGAGAGTCCAAATGGGGAGCGGTTTTCGCCCACACGATCACGATCCAACGACCGAGAGCATGGAGGGGGTTTGGATGGGCTAATGAGCTGTGGTGAAGGGGGGCTGGGCTGCAAAGAGAGAGGGGTTTCGGGGTTACACGGTTAACCGTTAGAGCGTCAAACGACCTCCAAATGGAACGAAAATTGACAGGCGGTCTACCTACTCTAAAACAACACCGCACGCCAAGTTTCAACCCATTCCGAGAACATTTTTCGGCCACTAATAAAATAATATTTCAGAGGTGCCGGGGGCGTGAGAGAGTGTCGGAACGCGAAACGGACAATGGGGAAAAAGACCGGATGCAAGTTTTGAAAAATATGAGGATGCAATGCATATGATGACATGGCAAAATGCAACACGCAAGCAAATGACATGGCAACGACGGCGAATAACTGGAAGACACCTGGCGCATCGGATTCGGGGCGTTACAGGAGTAGACCACTTGGGAGGTGATCACGGACTTGTCAAGAGTCGTTCGTCCGATGGTGGTGATGTTTTTGCCCTCATAAGTTGTTAGCTTGTTTGCGGCCTTGTCCACTAGAAATTGAAGATCCACCAACTTTAGTTGCCAAACTGAAAGAGGGAGCCCCAAGTATCGTAGAGGGAAGGAAGCCCTAGCAGCCGGCAACCTCTGGGTCAGACGTCCCAAATCGAGGTGGTTGCATCGGATGGGCACAAAAGAGCTCTTGTTGAAGTTAGTACACAGACCCGTGACCTCACCGAAGCCCCTCAAAATGTTTGCAAGGTTGTCGACGTCCCTTTTGATCGGAGCCAAGAAGACGGCCGCATCGTCTGCATAGAGGGAGGTCCTCATCATGGCTCCCCTACCCCTGATTTTGTGGAGGAGCCCCTTTCTCGTAGCCACCTCGAGAATTCTTTGGAGTGGATCAATGGCGATGACGAAAAGCAGCGGGGATACGGGGTCCCCTTGCCGAAGGCCCTGTCCATGCTTAATTGGGTCGCCGGCAATACCATTGAGGATGATCCTCGAGGAGAAGCTAAGAAGGGCTGCAATCCAGTCCCTAAACTTGCTAGGGGATCCTCGCCGTTGGAGAAGGTCGAGCAAGTACTCCCACTTCACGGTGTCGAAGGCCTTGCGGATGTCAAGCTTGAAGAGAAGTGAAGGGGTCAGTTTCATAAAATAGATTTGCTTCCGTGCACAACACAAGATGATCATTTTGCGAAAGTTTTCATAAAATACGACTTCAAATATATATGTAAGAGCGTAGGCGAAAGCATCATCATACAGGCGGTGATCTTTCATCATGAACCAAAAGGGACCATCTACAACGGCGAGGTCAAAAACGGATTGTTTTACAGTAGGACGCACATATTCCACTACACACGTAGATAGATAAACTAGCAGCAGCGCAGACACTTTCAGAGAGTTGAGACAACCATCGCACCCTTCAGCGGCGCCTTGCAGCGTTAACTCAAAATTCCACACTTGCGTGATTCAGACACAAGACTTCAGGAGGAGGAGAGGCCAGGACGGACAGACGCTTGTTTGTTCTGGCCGATCGGTTCCAGCTATCTTGGGGCTACAGGTAGATGAGATGATTTAAATCAGATCAACAAACGTGAAGGAACAGATAGATATGTCAGATAACTGTCGAACAAGAGGGCGAGGGCAGTCGGTACTCAAGCACTGTATGATATAAATTGTACTACAAATTACCAGATATAAATTGTAATTAAATATTTGATGAGATCTGAACTATGATTGAAGACCAGTGTTTTTAGTGCAGTATATATAATTTTTAAGAACATCATGGTCAGATTGTAAGTCTGTTCAAAAGGATATTTCAGAGGCTTTTTTCAAGTGAAATCACCACAAGCACACAATAAGGATGAAACTTAGATATACTCTTATTGTGGACCTGTGGTTTAGTAATCAGGAATACCAGCACGGCATGAAACTAAAGATATACTAAAACCATGACAAATACTGGAGCCACTAATTTCACGTGGCACTCTTTTTCTGACAAAATCTTCAAAAGCAAAAATGGATTAGTATTAGAGACATGACAGTATGCGTACCCATTCCAGCAGCATCAGAGCCTCTCATGATTCTCAGTTTCCGACAAGTAGTGGTAAACAAGCTGCAAATGATTGAAGGATAGTAAGCTTACATGAATAGCTAAATAATGCATGACGACTCATTCAAACAATTTATACGGCATAGGCTGTGCATAGGGAAAAATTAAATAGCATACACATTACAGAAAGATACACAAATGAAGGAGCAGGAGTAAAAAGGCCAAAACAGTGTATATACATTGTGTATTATCTCTTAATAAATGGATACCTCAATTCCCAAAAGATGTTTTTTCACAAAATCAATATGTACTGTTAATGTCAATAATGCTAGGAAAATAAGCCTGTCTACTAGGAACACTGATTCACAGAAGGGCAGTGTCCACCCATCACGCAGAGGCCGGAGGTAATATATCTTCCATTTTCCAAAATAAAAGAAGGGCAAGCAAAGCTTCAGGGATAATTAAGAAAACTTGATTACCCAACTAGCAAATTTTACTCATGGGGGCATCTCAAGTGCAGAGTTTGTGTTGCAAATTTTTGGCTACCTCCAGATATCATCTCCGAAAGTCCAGTGTCAAGGGTAAACCACTTGTGGTAAAAGTCTAGGGTACCATGTTGAAAGTTCTATTAAGTTCATGGCTCTACTATCAAGATCTCCAAAGTTCTACAAAAGTTACATAAACAATACCAAGTTCATGACTCTATTATCAAGATCTCCGAAGTTCTACCAAAGTTACATAAACAGACAACAGCAAAAGCAATACTGATGTCCAAGTGGACAAAAATACTGTATGAGAGAGAAGAATACCACAATAAGACATCATAAAAGCATACAAAGTTAAAGAGAAGAATACAACAATAAGCCGTCATAAAAGCATGTTAAGATGCATGGATCTCACAAAACCACAAAATTCAGGAACTTACTCCCAAGGAAGATCACCAACAAGCATCCAGTCAGCATCCTTGTCCTCATAGGTAAGTACATACTCTTGGTCCTGAAGAGCATCAGCCCTAGAACCATCAGTGAGCCTGTCTCTCGTCGATGTTTTGCAGGAACTGCTTTTGCCTGTAATGCCACAATTTTAAATATAAATATGCTTCCTTGAAACATACATCTATTTTAGAGGAATAGAAAACACCTGTAGTTGCCCTACAGTTCAGTCAAAAAACAAGTTCCAGAAGTAAGGCTAGAAAAAACAAGTTCATGATACTTATAGAGGCATAATGAAAAATCGACACAATGGAAAATACTGTAAACATTGCACATCTACAGAGTTAACTGAACACAGGTTGCCAAAAGTTGCTTCCTTTGCTCCTATACGCAAGGAATGTTGTTAATGGCATATACTACTGCTTTGCTTTTGTGTTGGTTCCTGCCATTTAGGAAAGACCAGACTAGCACTCAATTTGCAATCTATTTCTTTAATTTTTCTCACTTCTGAAAAGGATGTTAAGTTAACGTAGTTACTGGTCATTGACTAGGCTTGGAAACCATAGTTCGTCTAGTGGGATTCACAAGTAGTCATGCATCTATTATCTTCTCATCAAGAGCTTCAGTAACAATAAAATCCATCTGGAAATCTTATTCCCAACCTCCTATTTGCTCAGGCTAGATATTAACCTACTCCCTCCGTTCCGAATTACTTGTCTTAGATTTGTCTAGATACATCCGTATCTAGATTCATTTTAGTGCTAGATACATCCGTATCTAGACAAATCTAAGACAAGTAATTCAGAACGGAGGGAGTACTTAATAGTAGTAACTTGCATCAAGAAGAAACAACAAAGGAGGTGGATTAAATGAAAACAGCAACACCCACCAGTGATGAAGCAGCTGAACATCTTCTCCAGCTCCAGGGAAAGGTTGTCATAGCTGGAGTAGGTCTTAAGATCGACCTTCCTCAGGTATGGGGCCCCATCCATGCTGACCTTGACATAGCAGCATCCTGCCTCGCTTCTGCCTTCGTTCTCCGCCTTGGTCTTTGTGGCATTGGCGGCTAGCGTGTTCTTCCGGTAGCTCCGAACAGGCGGCCACCCAACAACTTGTGCCCTACAGAGTGCATAAGACTTGGGATTAGACCAGATCAAACAAAACATCAAGTGAAACACATGGTTTTAAACATGCAATCAATATTCGGATTATTAGCCACTCCCCCTTCCCCTTGTCAAATACAACTCAGTTAATTTAAGATAAGCAACCCACTAAGTCACTTGGGTGATAATTTCTCCTTAGGCGCATGTCTCAGCAACACAAAACGAGGGTCGGACTTTTTAGGTTAGGCCAGGTATTTTTCAGAGTACCAGTTTGTTAAAATTGGTCCACTTGAGCACGAAAATAAGAGAACCATCACTACTTGTGCCATAGATAGTGCATAACACTGACTGCCAGACCAGATCGAACCAAGTTAAGATAAGCAACAAACCCAGCTGAGCTAACAGAAGCCGGTTAAGTGGCAGTTTTAGCAGGGGACATCCTCTCGTCTCGTGTGTTTGATTCACAAGTACTCCCTCCGTAAACTAATATAAGAGCGTTTAGATCACTAAAGTAGTGATCTAAACGCTTAGTGATCTAAACGCTCTTATATTAATTTACGGAGGAAGTACTAGTACTGGTTGCTCAAATCTTGTACTCACATTTCAGCAAGAAAATCAAGCGAGGCATCACTATGATTGGACACTAGTGCTTATGAAGCAATCCAGAGGTAAATCAACCGCCGAAATCTAGCAGATGCGCACATATCCAAGGAGCTAGCTAAAACTGCAACAGCAAAGGAACCAAGCTCAAGCTGGAGCTCGAAATAAAATAAGAAGCTTACTTGGCAGCTGGTGGAGCTCCGGCTCCGGCGGCGGCGGCGGCTTCACCCTTCTGCTTGTCCTCCTCCCCGCCAGCCCCGGCAGCAGGGGCAGTACGGTCGAGGAGCGAGTCTGCGAACCCGCGCTTGGCGCCGCCCCTGTGCGGGACGTTAGCAGTAGCGGGAGCAGGTCCCAGCGTGAGCGCGGCGTCGACGGCGGCCTCCGGCTCGTCGCGGCCGGGAAGGCCGAGGCGGAGCGCGAGGTGCGGGCCGGCCTCGCCCGAGGCGGAGGAGGAGCAGGAGGAGGCGGAGGGCGCGGGCGCGGCGGGGCCGAGGCCGATGTAGTCGCGCGCTTCGAGATTGGGCGGCGGCATTGGAAGGAGGCGAAGGCCCGAGGAGGAGGAGGAGGAGGAAGGGAAGGGGGAGGAGGAAAGGAGCTCTTTTTGTTTGCTGGCCTCGGAGAGGGAAGGGAAGGCGGGGCGTGATAAAGAAGAAGCAGAATGGGAGTGGTGGTGGTGGCCGACCGGGCGGGCGCCTCTTTATTCTGCTCCCCTTTCCTCGGGCCGGGTCGGGTTGCCCGGGCGCGCCTATTCGCTCCCGGTGGGGACATGGTGGGGCCGTGGGTAGGAAAACGTGTGCATCATCCTCTGTGTGGCCGCGGCGACCGTGTGTGTGTGGGACCGTGGGTGCTGCTCGTTCATCTCCCAAGTCAAAAGGTGAAGAAGTGGAACGGGGACTGGCTTTGGTTAGCATGGCTAGCAGCAGATATCTATGCTTGCTTGCTAAGCTAAGCCTAAGCATGAACGAGGGTCGAGGGCAGGTCTTGCAAAGTCACGCTGGCGTTGCTTCTAGAAGCGCACAGGCAGGCTTGCTTGACTTTGACTGTAGAAAAAAAAAGTGCGTAGGGTGGTGCGACTCTACTGTGGTTAGATGTGTGCGTCGCGGCTGAGTTACGTACGCCTGGCGGTTAGTAGTACACTCGTGGTAAGCATACGGATGTCGTTAGTAAAGCCGGTTTTCCTTTGCAGCGACAGGATCTCGAGGAGGATTACCCTTTTGAGTTTTATAATCATCGTCCCGGATTTCAGACACCTGCCGCTTCTGCGCCAGCCACTCTTCGTACGCACGCTTGCTCGCTTGCTTCACTTCACCCCCGCGCGGTGAGTGGGCCCTGCATAGCGTGGCCCCATTTGCACGTACGAACGGAAGCATTTCTTTTACCCTCTCGGTCGATCGGTTCTGGTCTCGCCCATAATTAGTACCGACTCGATCCATGGCTATTGCTGCTGGTCTTTGTTCCCTCCCGGTGGTGGGTGTACGCCGCACTTGTCTCGCGTCGTGGGAAACGGAGCGGAGCGGGCGGAAGGATAAAAGTAATGGCGGGTGGTGGCGGCCACGTACGGCGCGCTGGCGCTGGCCGGCCGGGGCGCAGGGGCACGGCACGGCAAAGGACGGACCGACCGACCGGCAGACACCCGGCCCGCGAGTCCACCCGACAGCGCCGCGCACACGTCGCTCTCCTCCGTCCTCCCAGACCCACCACCACCCTCCCGTGCCCAGCTGCCCCGCCCCCATCGCCGTGCCGTGCTCAGCGGCTCCACCACTCCCACGCCGAGTCGCTGGCGACGCCGACGGTCATCGCGGTCAGAGCCCGTCACCGGCGACGACGCCACCCCGCGTCGCCCGCAATAGTGGACGCCCGTTCCCGAGCGCGATCCCGCTCTGGCGCCATGCCATGATTGCCATCGCCATGCCGCCCCGCCCCATGCGCGTGCGCGGCGCGCGCGCTGGCCCCCGTGCGTTCGTGCCGGAGCGGCACTGCTCACCCCATGGGCGCCCCGCGCGCTCATGCATGCGCGCGTCGTGGCGAGCGTGCCGCGTGCTGCTGGTGCCCGTGCGCCGCGTCGGTCGTGCCGGCTGTTCGGGCGCGTGGTACTACTGTTGAGCCGGGTCGCGTGGCGGATTGTCATGAAGTTTCTGCGGGTGCGCCGGGACCGTGCGTGCGCCTTGATTGATTGCTGCGGTGGTGGTTGGTGCACCCACCGGAATAATGCCGACCGACCGTGTACGCAGTTGTATATGCTGCGTTTTCCACGGGCAGGCATTTCGACGTCTTTTCTTTGCTCCAACAAACAAACTCCAGTGTTGCAGGTGCAGCCGAAAATATGCTTCCGCGTACGTAGGCAATTTCCCTTTTTTGGCTGATCAATGGATTGAATCGCCACTGTTAGTGGTGGTCCTCGGAAGTGAAATTGTCTAGTGCTTGCTGCCACCAAACTCGCGACAAAGCTCGTACATTGCGCTCCCACATTTTCAGATAAACAAAGCATTGGTGATTCAGAACTAATGACGGTTACTAGTTCTGTTTGGAATAAATTGACTAAAATCCTCACGGATTTTGGTTTGTTCTGTTTAGATGTAGCGGGAGCAATTCTAGCATATGCTCCGAAATGAAAGCCTCAGCAGCTGATTTAGGCTTGGGCTTTTGCCTCTGCTTTTGCAGCTTTTTCATTTTGAACAAAAAGCGATAAAAGCTCTAAAGGCATTTATTTAGGAGCTTTCATGGCTTTTGATAAAAATGTAAAAGCTGCAAAAGTAGAAATAAAAGCCCGAACAAACAGGGCCGTAGAGGGTCCCTGATTTTTGTCGGAAATTGCGGAGGCAGTACAAGGTTCTCCAAAACTGCTGACTCCATAATTTCTCTGTTCTATTTCTCTCCCGTTGATGCACATTGACTCTGGTTTATCCTCAGTTTCGCATGGATATAATGGATCTTCTCACCGTTGACAATCACACACTTTAGCACGAGCTTAAACAAAAATATTTTTTTTAAATGATCATATCTATATAAAAGTTCACCGGAAGTATAAAGCAACTCAAAGATAATAAAAATTACATTGAGATTCGGACCACCGAACGACCATTACCACCACCGGAACGAGTCGCTGACGCGCAGCTGTTGCGGCTTCTCTACCGGAGCCGACTTGACCTTGTCGATGACAAACGAGAAGTCTTCGTGCACGTGCCCCTAAATACCAGCGCCCTGGACTTGCAGTTATCGCCATTGAACCCTTGCATAGATCGGAAACACGTGATACCAATTCTTCTCGCATGCATGATGAAAAACCCTTACCTCACCGCACCAAGGAGACAACAGGAATCTATGCCGAAGGTCCGTCGACTATGTTCAGACGGACGAACTAGAGGATGATTAGAGCCCAAAAGGCAAACTCGAAGAAGAAGAACCGCCATCCGTCGGAGCGCCGCGCTTTATGTGAGAACAGTGACAAATTTATAGCCAACCTCCACGACATTCTTCTCATAGGCGGTTTCTGTGGGTCTTGTGCATTCTTCTCATAGGCGGTGTCTGTGGGTCTTGTGGGTAGTCTCGTTGATTAAAATAACCTGTTTTATGGGTGTGTTGCAATGGTTTTTGTTCGATTTTCCACATATTAACCGGAGAACTCTCATGTTGTTCTAGTTCATCATGAAAATCCACACGCAAAACTGACTCAACATCACATAGTAAAAAAAGTCTTATATTTAGTGACAAAGGTAATACTCCCTCCATTCCAAATATATGCGCCCGCGCTTCCCGAGGTTCAACTTTGACCATAAATTTAGCCAACGAGACCGACTGCGGCGGGAGAAAACATTATATAATCAGTTTTGCTATAACTCATCTAGATGAGATTTAATTTGGTCTCATTCACCTTTTATAGCCATTGAATGTGATGCTATAAGATGCGTGTGTGCTGACGTGGGTTGTATCCGTTCTTGTTTTCTAAGTGAATGAGACCAAATTACGTCTCATCTAGATGAGTTCTAGGTACTCCCTTATATAATTGAAAACTTCTTTTGAATACGAATCCACTGGTATACTTTTGCTCCACCGTAGTCGGCCGCATTGGTTAAATTTATGGTCAAAGTTGAAGCATGGGAATAGAGGAAGGGCTATATCTTGAAATGGAGAGAGTAGTAGATAGAAACGCTTCGAAAACAAAGCTTGTACTACTAATGAATCTTATTTTATGATAGACTCTTCAAACTTTCTTCAACGGGTTGAATACAGTGGGCGTGGGTACGTGTAAGTCGTCTGACATCTAAAGTTGGGTTAGTTGATCGTTTTGAACCCTTCAATGAAGATCCTATGGCGATTGGCCCTTCTTCTTTCCCGGACCGCCGCACGGGCCGCCGGCCAAACCGCCTGCGACCACCAACCACGGCTTCTCGCGCAGCCTCATCACCCCGCCCTCCCCAGAACTACCCCCACCGCCGGCCTTGTTGGCGCTCCCGGCCATCCCTCTAGGCCCGCCCGCGTCCAAGTTTTATCTCCGGTGAAGTTACATCACCACCGTTCTTTCGCCCCCACCCCATTCCCTAAGATGGCCGGAGGGAAGGAAGGAGCCCGTCGGACGAACTCTTGAAATCGACTGATCCCAAACCGAAGTCAGTCGAGTAACATTTAGCTAATGTTCAATACAATTCACTATCAGCTGGCAGGACACGCGCATCACACGAGGTTTTTCCACCATGTATGTATGTGGCCGGCGGGCCACTCGCAGCGCGCACGCTTGTGCGGAGTGGTGGGGGTATGGACGAGTCAGCACCCCATGCCGTGCGTCCTCCGTGCACGAGCCTGTCTGGTGTGGGCATGCCGTCTTGGTGCCATGCTCCCACCGGCGCGTCGCCTCGCCATGCCGCTATGGCCAGACACCCAATGGCCAGGACACGAACCAAACCGGCCCTTTGTTTCCGTCCAGTGCACGATCCCATCTGCTCGATCATGGGCGCGCGCGACGCACATCGGCACATGCAGCAGGTGAGGCGAGAGGCCGCCGGCTTTGGGCGAGTGTTGACCCGGATTGCATGGCGATTGTCACGAAATTTCTTCTGCCGATGATGCACCGCGTCCGTACATTGATTGCTTGCTCCAACGGTGGTGGTGGTGGTGGGTGCACCAGCCAGAATGATGCTCGGTATACACTATCGCTACGTTTTCCACGGGCATTTCGCATTCTTGGCACGGTGCGGCCGGCTACCGAACTCCGCTGTGCAACCGGGGGCACAGTTCCACGTACGCGGACATGAACAGCTCCGTTTTTGGCTGATCGATGAACCCAACCATCACCACTTGGTACCACTGCTTACTACAGTCTGTCAAATGTCCACTGCTACCACCAAACCAAACACGGGACAAAGGTCAAGTAAATGCGATCGCATCGCATATTCTCGATGTGAAACAGCAGCATTCAAACCAAGACCAACGCATCGGTTGCTCTGCTCGGAATTGATGGAGCGCGCGGTGGCCAGGCGACAGCGCATGCGGGCGGCGGGCCGGCGGCAGCACCTGCAACCCTCCCTCACGATCTACGACGGCCGGCCACTACGAGCGGCAAGGCTAGCTAGCGTGCGTGCGTGCGTGCGTTAATACTCCGCTGCTGCTGCTGTGTGTCTGTGACACCCAGGCCGTCCACGCGGGCATCATCACCGCCCCGCTCGGTCGCTCCGCCGGCCATGATGGCCGTGCCGTGCCGTGCGACGGGCGCGCTCGAGAGCACCGCATTAACTCGCCTGACGCGCCGCTCCAGCTACCTCCACTCCACTCCACTGCGCCTGCTCTGTTCATCCACTGCTCGCTGCCTCTGCCGCTGCCAGCATAATTGTGCACCGAGCGCAGCAGCCTATGTCGACGTAGTACGCTACTTCTGTCTAGCGGATGCATTTTAAGAGGAAACTGTACTGTACATCCCCATGACCGTGCCGTGCACGGTCATCGACCACACAAGGCCGTCAACCGAACCGTCCAAGCTGATCGAGCATCAGCGCTCCACTCGTCTGTGCTGATGATTTTGGCCACATCAGTAACCCACTATGAGCAGCCTAATTACGCGCGAGGTTTTCCAGGTGAAAAGCTTGATGGATCGATGGATCGTCGTCTCCGTTCCCCAGAAGCCGGAAACCTGGCGCGCGCACCTGTCTTGCCGCCCGGCCGGCAACCGAGAAGGACGGGGCCCGTGCAGCTGCAGCCATGATGACGATCCAACCCTGCCCCGCCATGTTCCTTTCCAACGCCCACATCCCGGCCCCGGCCTGGCCTGCGCGCCCACTGGCGCCAGGCACCGCGGAGTGAGGTCGACGGATCGGCGCGCGCTGTCCGGTCCGGCGAGGACAGAGGAACAAACTGGACGGACGGACGGGAGGGCCGTGCCCCGGCTCTGCTATCGACTCTCTGTCACCCCGTGCCGTGCCGTGCCGCGGTTCCGTGCGTGGCAACGGCGTGCGGTGTGGGAAGGAACCGGGGTCTGGCTGGCACTGGCACGGCAGCGGGGTGCACAGTGCGGTTGCGCCAAGTGGGTGGCCAAAGTCACTGTTGCTTTGACCATAAACGAGAACATAACCACGATTTGAACCCGTCTAGAAGAAGAAAAAAAACCGGATCTGACCTCTCGTGGTCACGCCAACATCCCTGGCGTTCACGTTACACGGGAAATGCCACGGACTGTGACGTTTGGGCCGGGCGTTTCCTCCATGGGCCTTGGCATCTCTGTCTGGGATAAAACTCCACGGGCCACGGCGTTTGGGCCAGAGAAAAACACCATGGGCCAAAGTGTTCGGCCTAGGAGCAAACACCATAGCAACACAGACGCCAGGGTTGTTGGCGTGACAAAAAAAAAACGATCAGACCCCGGTTCAAGCCAATGAGGCACTCTCAAGATGAGGTCAAATCGTGCAAAACTTTTGAAAGAGGGTCAAAACAGTGATTTCGACCAAATGCGTCGTGGCCGCTTCAAGTCAATGTACCTGCCAGTGTGCTAGGTGTACGTCAAAAGCTACGCGTCGACTCGTTTTGGTTCGACAAGTGCACAGTCTTTTTTACTGCAACCAGCAAAGCGGCCCTCGCAAATGTGAGGGCATCATATACTTACTTGTGTTACTTTTTAAATGTTTAATTATTTTCATAAAAAGTTAAATTATTTCAAAAAATTATTATGATTCTATAGCCACTACATATAAGACACCCTAAATAGAATATCACCCCAACAGACCGCATCTTCAACATGTTATATGAAAGTATATCGTTATGAAACTTTTCTTGAATATGTTATACATGTATTTTCTTTTTTGTGGGAAGTTATACATGTATTTCTGTATGTACAAAAAATTCTTTTTTTTCGCTATGGATTTTTTTTAATTAAAAAAGGGGCTCCCTGGAGCCGGTCCTCTATTGGGCATTTTTGCACACCCTTATTCTTTATTCAAAGGAGTTATATTCAGCTTCTATGCCGGAGGCGGAGGGAAAGATATTTGGTGCAGACCGCCCTGTCGAGCGGAAACTTGGCAATCCTCTAAGATATGTACTTAAATGTTCTTTTAAAAAATATTGCACATCCATAGTGCATCTGCATCCGTTAAGTATTTTGTGCAAAAGTTGAGTTGGGAAAATAATTCAGTAAAATTCATACAAAAGTATGTAACAAATTTCATGTTCATGTGCACTAGAAGAAAAAGGAAGAAATCACCTAAAATGTGTCGGCTTCCTATAGATTTTCTTACAAAACAAGTTTGCATGTCAACTTTTTTTCATTTTCTACAAATTTGAAGGCCCACAAGACATTAGACGCACATATACATGCCTTTCTTTTTCATTGATTGCACAGATTTAAAAAATATATAAAGAAACACTTGACTGTTCCACATTTCAAAACAACCACATCATACAGTAATAAAGATCGGTAAGCAGAGCAAGAATCGTTTTTTATCTAAAGAACATCATTCGTCATAACAAGGAGGTCGGTTCTCTCCCGCGAAAAACAAATAAACAAGGAGGTCGGTTCATTCTTTTTCTTTTTCCTTTTTCCTTTTTCCGAAAGCTTGCCACTTGATGAAGCTGGAGAGATGGATCCCGCTGAAATGGAATAAAGGGGTTACAATTTTGTCACGTGCGCTGCACGTGCCAACCAAACACCTGCTGTGATGTGGAGGGCGGGACAGACAGACAGACCAGGGACGGGGCCTTGGACTAGTGTAGGTGCCAGTTCTGAAGCTCGTGGATTAGGCCAATGGGCGCGCTTCGGCTGACGCCTCTGCTGCTCCTGGTGCTGCTCGCCGCCGCCGCGGGGAGGGCGGCCGGGGCGGGGCCGCGGCCGAGCGAGGTCGCCGTGGGCGCGCTCTTCACCTACGACTCCGTCATTGGCCGCGCGGCGCGGCTCGCCATCGAGCTCGCCGTCGACGACGTCAACGCGGACCGCACGGTGCTCGCCGCCACCCGGCTCAGCCTCGTCGCCCAGGACACCAACTGCAGCGGCTTCCTCGGGACCATCGAAGGTTTGCCCCCCCCCCCCCTCTCTCCCTCTGTCTCAGTTGCTCATGTTCATGTCGACCTCAAGAGCTGAAATTACAGTAATTTCGAGTGCAAAGATTCAGCTTCAGGCAGCAAAATGCAATGGTTTCGAATAGAGTGATCAGACCAATGAATGCTAATGTAGCCCTACTGATTTGTAAATTGTTGATCTGCAAACCCTTAGGAAAACCAAAGTGGTTGTCACTGCTTGATTCAGAATGCCAGAACTAAGTTGCACATTGGGAGTAGTAGTTGGTAGCCTTGATTAGTTGCTTTGCTTTCCACTTTTGCAGTACCACATCTTTTATTAGTAGTTATTACGTGTTCTCTTCATCCGTTTTTATCCCTGGAAATTCATTAGACAATTGCTTGCACAGTTTCAGTGACATTCCCTCTTGGGTCAGGTAACACAAATTTACAGGACCTAAATGTCGACAACCAAGAAATATCCATTTCAACTCCAGTGGATTATTGGTATAGTGTCTTTATCTGTTTGAACTAAGGTCAAGCTGCCCTCTTGCACATCATTTATACTAGCTTAATTGCAATAATTGCCTGCCTCGTGCCTCATGAGATGATTTGATAATGTTTAAACTGGAAACAGAGAGGCCAACTGTTCGCTTGACCTTATGATGACATTATCCTTTCTTAAGAGTTTTGATAAACCATACTGTCTTTTGGTAATACTAGAAGAGAAACAGACAAAAAGCATGCCGGTGCAGTGGTACCACAAATGGCAAAACTTATGAACTTCCTTTATAGTATTATTACGTATGGTGCAAGAAACGTGTCGCACCTACTTTGGGGAATCCGATTCTTCACTTTTTCTCATGCAAGGTCTCCTTTTCTTTTCTTTTGTGTCATGTGTGAGCATCAGAATAAACAGATTTATCAGATGCTGCTCCTCTTTGCTTGAAGCAGCACTAGTTTTCCTGTTTCTGCCAGACAATAAAGTTTGCTTACCATTTGTAGATCCTGACTTTTGAGCAGAATGAGCACTTACAGATGTGAAAACTTAACTTCGATTTATCAGATGTAGCTGCTGCTCTGTTGGATAGTCCACGAACTGATTCACAATTTTTTCTACTTGGTTGCAGCATTGGAGCTAATGGAGAAAAATGTAGTTGCTGTTATTGGCCCACAATCATCTGGAATAGGCCATGTCATCTCCCATGTTGTTAACGAGCTACATGTTCCTCTTCTATCATTTGCGGCCACTGATCCGACGCTTTCCGCGTCAGAGTATCCTTACTTCATAAGGACAACCATGAGTGACTACTTCCAGATGAACGCCGTTGCTAGCATTGTCGATTACTACCAGTGGAAAGAGGTGACCGCTATATTCGCCGACGATGATTATGGGCGAGGTGGCGTGTCGGCCCTCGGCGACGCACTTGCAACAAGGAGGGCAAAGATTTCACACAAAGCAGCCATTCCTCCAAATTCAAACACAGAGGTGATCAATGACGTGTTGTTCAGAGCAAATATGATGGAATCAAGGGTCATGGTTGTGCATGCCAATCCTGACACAGGGATGAGGATCTTTTCTGTTGCCAACAAGCTTCAGATGATGGCCAGTGGCTATGTCTGGATAGTAACTGACTGGCTAGCTGCTGTCCTGGATTCCTCGGCATCTAGAGATCTTAAAGGTATGAGTCATATTCAGGGACTGGTTGTTCTTCGCCAGCACACTCCTGAATCTGATGCCAAGGATAAGTTCACCACCAAATGGAACAATGCCGCTCGTAGCAGAGGCATTAATTCTGGCTTGAATTCGTATGGTTTTTATGCATACGACTCGGTCTGGGCTGTCGCTCGCGGCATCGACCAATTTCTTGATAATGGGCAGCAGGTCAACTTCTCTGCAGATCCAAGGCTGCACCGTTCAAAAGATAGTACTTTGCAGCTGTCAACTCTCAAGGTATTTGATGGTGGTGAGCAGATGCTGCAGCAGCTTCTGCTCACGAATTTCACAGGCCTAACTGGTCTGGTGCAATTTGGTCCGGACCGCAACCTGGTACGCCCAGCATATGATATCCTTAATGTGGGTGGTTCTGGTTCCCGGTTGATTGGCTACTGGTCCAACTACTCAGGCCTCTCTGTCGCTGCTCCTGAAACTTTGTATCAGAAGCCATCAAATGCTTCTTCAGTTGCCCAACGGCTCTACAATGTGGTCTGGCCAGGTGATTCCACCACTACACCTAAGGGGTGGGTTTTCCCGAACAATGGTCAGCCTCTGCGCGTCGGTGTTCCGATCAAGGCGAGCTTCAAGGAGTTAGTGGCAGGTGGCAGGGGCTCTGATAATGTGACTGGCTATTGCATCGATATATTCAACGCGGCTATCAGACTGCTTCCTTACCCGGTTCCTTGCCAGTTCATAACAATCGGGGATGGTAAAAAGAACCCTAACTACGACGACATTATTAGTATGGTTGCTGACAATGTATGCTCGATCTCATTCTTCCTTCCGGTGTATGTATTTAACCATTTTGTTATCAGTCCTCTGATCTGTTTCATTTTCACTAGTCCCTTGATGCAGCTGTAGGAGACTTTGCCATTGTGAGAAACAGAACAAAGATGGCAGAATTCACGCAGCCTTATATTGAGTCAGGGCTTGTGATAGTAGCACCGGTGCAAAGAGCACCTTCGAGTGCCTGGGCTTTCATGAAACCCTTTACATTGGAGATGTGGTGTGTAACATGCGCTCTTTTTATTTTCGTGGGGATTGTTGTTTGGATTCTTGAACATCGGACCAATGAGGAGTTTCGAGGCTCTCCGCGACGACAAATTATAACAATAATTTGGTAAGCTTCTGTTTCTACTTAGGGATGTATTCGATCCTATGCTACCAAGTCTGGCTTGAGTCTGAAATTTTCATGAGGCAGAGTGTAATGTACTACAATATTTGTGTTGTTGGTGATTTTGTAAATGTTATATGTTAGGAAATAATTGACTGACATTTCATTCTTATAATATTTCAGGTTTAGCTTCTCAACAATGTTCTTCTCACACAGTAAGTACACTAGATCCATCACATGATAGTATTCTTAACTCATCCATGGTGCTTTCCATGTTCTGGATGGAAACATGTTGACATGAAACTCACTTCAGGGCAGAACACGGGGAGCGCGCTTGGGCGGTTCGTGTTGATCATATGGTTGTTCGTTGTGCTGATAATCAATTCGAGCTATACTGCTAGCTTGACGTCAATCCTCACAGTTCAACAGCTATCTACAGGAATAACCGGGATCGACAATCTGATTTCAAGTGGTTTACCTATTGGATACCAGGCTGGAAAATTCACCAAAAACTACCTGATTGAAGAGCTCAGTATCCCCGAGTCTCGATTAGTAGCGCTGAATACGATCAAGGAGTATGCCGACGCCCTTAGACGCGGGTCAGGAGACGGAGGCGTCGCTGCAATCGTTGATGAGATGCCATATGTTGAGATCTTCCTGTCATACCACTGCGATTTCAGAATAGTGGGGCAGGAGTTCACCAAGGAGGGATGGGGCTTTGTACGTTCATCATCTTCCTTGCTCTAACCACTTTCTCTTGGTCACTCATCCACATTTCATCTCATTCTGAGGAAAATTATTTATTCTTCTCCATTATCTTCTTCTCCTTTGCAGGCATTCCAGAGAGACTCCCCCCTCGCCGCGGATTTATCGACGGCCATCCTTCAACTTTCAGAGAGTGGCCAGCTCCAGAGGATCCACGACGAGTGGTTCACCAGGCCGAGCTGCTCCACTGATGACACTGAGGTGGGAGCAACCAGCCTTGGCCTCCGAAGCTTCTGGGGCCTTTTCCTCGTGTGTGCCCTGATATGCCTCTTGGCTCTGCTGGTGTTCTTCATACGGGTCTGCTGGCAATATAGCCGCTACTCTAGCTCTGAAGCTGCCGGTGAGCCCGGTGCAGCCGATGCTGTCGGCCCCACCGCCGCTGCCGCCAATGCTGTCGAAAGGCAGCGGAGACCGTCACGCTTTGGCAGCTTCAGAGAGCTGGTAGAGTTTGTTGACAAGAAGGAGGCAGAAGTCAAGAGAGCGATGAAGCGGAGACCGAGCGAGAAAGATAACCAGGCCGCAGGATCCTCGGATACTCAGCCAGTGTCTTGAGCAGAGAACGTTCTCTCTGACTTCAGTCCTTCAGATGGCAAAACAGGGAAGGAAGCACGATACCGATAATATGTTGAATTGGGTTCTCGCCCAAAGAGAATAGTACGATGATCTAACTTGCTAAAGGCTTTGAAAGTGATCTAACTTGTTATTGTAGAATGATCTAAGAATCCTTTTTCATCAGGGTCACTAGAATTTTGTCTCTGATGTACACAGTTTGTACTACTAAACAATTCTCTTCCCAGTTGGCTTGTTTCTCAAGTTTTGAAAGTGGTTTGTTTCAGTTGCATCTCTTAACAAGCATCGATCTATTTGGCTGACTATGATTTATGTGTTGAGACCATGGTAGAACACAAATGGAAAGTAGACACAAAAACAGATTCAAGATGTAGGGTATAATTCTTCTCTTTGTTATTCAAATGTCCGGGAGAGAATAAATGCGCTGGACATGCCTGTGGTGGATGATTATATGCATTCTGATGCTTGAAATTTTCAACTGTATTGAGTTTCTGTGTTGGTGTATCTATCGACAGTCTAAGCAGATGTGCAGAAGGCAGAAAAGTAGCATGTAACCATTTAAATCAGGTTCGCTATTTTTTATTTCTTTCTATGAGCAGTTAACTGGAGTTTATGGAATACCTGAGACACAACTGAAATCCATTACTTAAGCTTGGTCACAGGTTTGATACTTACTATCCCTAGATTTAACTTTTTTTCAGGGAATCCTTAGGTTTAACTTGATTAGACAATAATCCTAGAATTGGAGCACCTAACTGCACATAACAGAGAGAGTGTTGAGTTCTTAGGGGCAATGGGTGAGGCCATTACCGGAGTCGAAGCGAGGTCCCTCGCCTGCTCGTCACAGGCGTGATGAAGGGTCGGTGTAGACGATCATGGCAGGTACCGGCATCCTTCAGGTCGCCCCGTCACTGTCAGATGACGATGTCATCGTCGCCCCGTCACTGTGAGGTGGCTGGCGGCGATGGAGATGGCCTTCCTGTCATCCAATCGCAGGTAGGTTAGGGTGCCCCTGATCAGGGCGCATTAGTTGGGTGAGGGGCGCGAGTGTTGATGTGTGGCTCCTCCCCTTACGTTATTGCTCCTGCTGTCTGGAGATCAATCCATCAATCATAGCTTTGAGTCATGGTCAAATGGACTTTGACACTTTGTAGTACTTAACAAAATCTTCTTGCACATCTGAAGATGCATGAGTGCATTACTACACTGTATTACAGATTACAGACTATGCCTAAATGGACATATGCTTACTGGCACCATCTATACAACAAGGTCATAAGTAGATTATTATTTTTAGTGCCTGCAAGGTTGTTATTTCAGAAAAAAAAAGCTACTACATATTTTAGCACCTGCGAGGTCAAGATTTACATGCACAGAAAAAAAAGAGGCAATTCCTAAAATATATACAAGGCCTCAGGAATCTTCTGCAAACTCTTCTTCCAGCGAGCTCCGTATCTACAGTTCTTCAGGAATCTTCTGGAGATCCATTTTCAGCTGTCCTGCAACTTGTATATCTCATCAACATAGTCTTCGCTATCCCATAGGAAGGAACCAAATGCAATGGCTTCAAGCAGCAGTCTTTTCAGGGATGCCGGATCAAGTATCACCGCCTCGTCAATCTCCGTGGAGCCCATCTTTTCTCCAAAGAGTGCCCAGCTGTGCTTCTCGATGAGATTACAAGCCTCGTTTGTGCGCAGCTTCGCGCATAACTCCAAGGTCTTTGGGTCGAAGCCCATCATGTAACTCTTCAGGTCATGAGGATCAACGACAGACCGCGGTTTCGAGGAAGGCACCGTTTCCACAGAACCGTCAAAGGCCTCTTGCTGTTCCTTTTTACGGGTAGTTGCAAGTTGAGCATTGAGAAGCTGAATTGGCTGTAAACATTCTTCTGACCGAGCAAAAGTAAGGTCCAAGCGATGCCTTACAGCGACAGATTTGAGGAAGTACCCATACATTATTGAAGCAGAATAGATCCGAGCTAATTGCAGTCTTTTGACACGAAGTGTTGAGCGATTGATCTTGGGGCCATTCCTGTGCACCCATCTGATAATGCTAGTCAAGTGCTCCTTAATTTGACCTAGCACCTCAGGTCCATGAATGGATTCAAGATCT
Source organism: Triticum aestivum (assembly GCF_018294505.1). Lineage (NCBI taxonomy): Eukaryota > Viridiplantae > Streptophyta > Magnoliopsida > Poales > Poaceae > Triticum > Triticum aestivum. The sequence goes on from NC_057796.1 coordinate 468,159,268, forward strand.
GCCTCCCTTGGTGGCCATATATGTAATCTTCTATTACTGATGATTTTTGATAGATTCGGAACCATCGGAACCTCAATCTTGGAATATTTATGAACAATCAACATGTACATGACGTCCTCAATAGCAGTCCTGCACTCCTGGTCCTTCATTTCAGCAATTCTCCTATTTGTAATGGTTCCAGACAATATACTTAGTTATCCAGGAAAATATAATACAGTAACAAAAGTGAAAAGAACAAAACAGAAAATCAGGTCGACGATATTTGCTATGTCAGGAATCCAACAACTGCACCAGCTACTTAATGGATTCAGTTAAATCAGACAGTCTCTAAAAAAAAGTTAAATCTGACACATGCAGGTCATGAATAAACACATGGCAAACATGGAAGAGAATCCCGGATTGAATATTAGGACCATACTTTCCTTATTCTTTCGTTTAGATATACTAACAATGATCCATATCTTGTCCACACTGATACTAGGGAACACGTTAGCCTGTCCAGGTTTATGTTCATAGACCTCTGGTGATACCCTTTCTTGTTTTGGATTTCAGCCTCACTTACAAGGTAAAACACTCATATTACGCTCCAGGTGCTATGAGGTCATGTTGAACTAATGTGTTTGTCATTCTTATAGAAGAGCACATTATGGTCTGTTTTCAGAAATGTTGGAAACATATACAGAAAAAAATGAAAACAAATCAAAAGCAGCAACATTAAACTCTTCAGAGGCTGAGAGCCTGCGACTAAATATTTCCAAAATGGACAGGCAGATATTACTAACCTGTGAAGACAGTCCTCGGAAGAACCGATACTATATTCCCAGCGGGTCAGCGTGTCTTTCCTTTGAATAGACAGACGCTGAAGTTGCTTTGCTGCAGCTACTAGGAAAATTTGAGGCTGGTTCTTCAATAAGCCACACAAGAAGCTCCCTTCCCATGTTTGGGGCTCAAGTGGTGCATTGACGCTATCAAATTCAGATTCAGCACCCTTTGCACCAGTAACAGTAGTCAGTAGCTTTCTGGTGGTGCATTTGGATTTCCGGTTCAAGATATTTCCCTGCAATTTATAAAGTTGATAAGGCTGTGATCACAACTCCTGCACATATATATCTAATGACGATTTAAAACTAATGTAAGAGATGAATCAACTTGAATTCAGCAAGAATTATTAAATACATGCTTGGTTTTGATTCCCCAAATTCTCTTGCCAAAGAAGTTGCCAAACCCAGGAACCTCCAACTGGATTGACAATGCCCATAGGATAGTGGCAAAATTTTGCAACAAACGAAATCACCAGTCTTTGCTAAAGTTTGGCAGCTACCGGCCAACTTGGGGTAGCAAAACAAGCAAGCACAAAAAATTCATGTATGGCTGTGAGTTGGAGAGTGCAGAACTTAATAATTCGAGTAGATTTCGTACAAGTACAAGCTTTGGCCTCCAACTTAAGATAAGATCATTATTTACAGAATCGCAGCTTCAGTGAGGAACTGTATCACAAAAACTACAGAGGAACAGTTCACAGGATTAGATAGTCAGGTAATGTATAGCGACCGTTCTGCATATCTATGACTCTATCAGTTCAGGTGAAGAGTTCGTAGTCTATTTCAAGTGGGCTACTTGGGCAGTAAAATTTCCAGCAATTCCCGCTGTACTGGTGACTGGTGTATTGGGCCTGCTGGCATATCTGAACCAATCGCCAAGGGCACAGTGAATCGGCAACTTGTAACAAAATTCAAGAACCAAACTCCTCCCCAAATAAGGGGAAACAATTGTAAGCTGGCTCGGCACCTCAATTCAGATCATCCCTCCATCTGCCCAAGGTTAAATTAAAATCTATGGACGTTTTCAGCCGCATGAACCAGTAGCGCTAGTAAATACCCACTAAGAACTCACAAAGAGCACCAATCAATCAGTTTCCTCTGATTGAACCCAGGCTCGCCACACCGAAACCCCGCCGAGAACAGGAGGACAGAAATGAATAGGAGGTTGAAGAACAACCTGCTGCCAGCACGGGGACGCGGAGGAGAGGTACGAGGTCCGGCGGGAGCCGCGGCGGACGGCGGCCGGCCCGCGGTCGCCGATGGCGGCGCGGGGGGCGGGGCGGAGCGCGGCCATGCTGAGGACGGGAGCAGGTGGCGACGGTGAGCCGATTCTTTGAGGATAACGCCGTGTGCCGTCTGGGGGTAAAGTACACTCGCAGCCGTTCAACGTGTCGACGGTGCACATCGGTCCTCAAAATTCCACCCTCAGAAGATAATTTTCATCGTTTTATTTTTTGAGATAAAAAATAAATTCCACAGTTAGAAGAATACTCCCTCTGCTCATCATATCCCTACAAGCACCTCGAAAATACTGAGCCGGTATAATATTTTAAGATTAATGAAATCATCACAAGCGTCTTGTAGTCCGACGAGAACATTTCCAACTGAACGAACTCGCCGAAAAATCTGAATAAATTCAAAAAACTATAAGATGTTTTGGATATTTTAATATGGATTACATACGGATTTAAATAACTTAACAAAACATATTAAACTATGTTTATATACAGAAAAAAAAAGTTACTAGCAAGTGGGGCGTATGACCCTCTGTGACTATAATGCCGCGTGAAAGTTTAAGAAATAACTACATGGGTAGATCGGAATATTATTTGACTTTTTTGAAAACTTTTTTTTAATTCAGAATAATTATTTTTAATTCCAAAAATCATTTGAAAAACACGTTTAGAAAAATTTGAACAATATTTCAATTTTTGAATAAATTTAAAATACGGAAGATGTTCTGCATTTGTGAACAAATTTTGAAAAAGGGGAAAATCATTTTAATTCCCGAACAAATATTTTGGACACGGAACATTTATTAGAATTTGAGGATTTTTTTTGAAAGTGGGAACATTTTTTTAAAACAATCAAGTTTGAAACACACAAAGATTTTTTATATCCCCGTACAATATTTGAATTTTGTGAACAAAAATTGATACAGGAATAATCTTTTAAAATTCTTATTTCTTAAAAGATGAACTTTTAAAAAATTACAAATACTTTACAAAAACACGATTTTGCGTTTGGTCAACTCTTTGACGCAGAGAGCGTCATATAGGATTTTTCGCCCATGAACCCGTCTCATTGTTATAAAGAAAAAACGAACCTGTCTCGTACCTTCTGGTTCGCTCAACCACACCGTAACCCGCCGCCCCGCGCGCTGCCGCGCATTGAGAGCATGGTTAATAGTATAGCCAGTTGCTGGCTATAAGCCAGTGCCATGTCATCTACAGCCCATCTTATAGCCAACATGTACAATAGTAGATCAAAAGAGTGTACTACTTTTTTATTATGTGGCCCACCTTTCATTCTCACAAAGTGCCTAGGAGCACGTGCTAGAGCTGGCTCTTCACGAAGAGCCCGCTTATCTTCTCTCCCCTCTTCTCTTTCCTCCAACTAAGCAGAAATATACTAGTTTAATCCTTATAGCCCGCTGACTCAGCTCTATTGTACTTGCTCTGAGGCTGCACTCGACGACATCCATCGGGAGCTCCTGGGCAAGCCAGCCGAGGACCCGAGGTGCACGGCCTCAAGAAGTTCATTAATACTACATCCGTTTGAGCGTTGATAGATATTTAAAGTAACCAATTAATTTAATGGCTCCTTACACTTGGTTAACTAACTTGAAAGGTAATTCTGATATTTAGATTAACCAATTATTTACAATGAGAACGAACATGTCACTTTCTCTTTTGTTAGTCTATGTGTGAAGATGCAATGGACAACAACACAAATCGAATGCACTGAGAAGCTGTTCTATGCCTTTATGATTGAAGTGTAGCACTTTGTACATGCACATTGTTTATAAATACATACATGGATAATGCTGTTAGGAATGTCTCGGTGAGAAAGAGAGAGATAGAATATCTCGGACGGAGCAAAATCTGGTCTTAACCATTGGCGATTATGATTTTTTTCTCCTTCCGTTACAATGCACGGGCCCTTTTGCTAGTAATAATAATAAAATACGGGCAAGTCCTTCAAGGAATCATCATCGTCTTCCTTCTGTATCCATCTGCGACGCGCAGTGAGCAAAGCTCGATGTTAAAAACTCAAGAGCTTACACAAGCAGCGGTCAGAAAGTCATTGATGTAGACTAGAAGACGCGACCGACGCCGATTTGAAAAGATCACCGTTCGAGAGCACCGACAAGGGTCAGTCTATAATCCCAAGTCCAAACAGGCGAAGGTGGAGACACAAACCTCATAAGACCCCAACGGAGCCGTATCTGGCTAAGCTTCATCACAATGCAAAGATGTAACTGGAGAGAAATAGACCACGCCGCGATGTCGCCCCTCCGCCGTGAATAAACGCATGAGTCGAATTTGCCAGCGATTGACACCATCGTCTGACTCGTCGACGCCCCTACAAGGAAGGGGAGGAATCATTGTACTCATCGTCACTGCTGCCCCATCTTCACCGACGTCCAAGAATTCAGAGACACCCACTAGACACGAACCGTGCGCACAGATCCGGGGCTCCCCGCCCAACTGTCGCCGGCTGGTGGAGAGGTGGAGAAAGCCGCAGCCGTCGCTTGGTCGCAAACTGGCTAACCTAACAAAAACGATTTGCTCACATGCACGTATACGGAGAGAGAGAGGTTTCTCTACGAGTTGGCTTATAAGAAATAAAATTCATCACTTGTTCCTCGCAAAAGAGAAAAAGAAAAAGACAGATGAAATTTGTCATCAATAGACCAAATCAATCAGACAAACAACTTTGAGGCCCTCCTGCGCCAATTCTCCTCCATCTTATTTATTCCAAAGGTGACGTAGAGGCTGAGGAACTCGCCGGAGGAGAGCACCGCGGCCCAGGAGCGGCACACAGCGTGGAAGCGCTGGATGGACTTGAAGGGCAGCCGCACGAGCACCTCCGCCGTCAGCTCGTCCGGCAGCACCGGCGCGCCGAACGATCCTGCCACCACGACCATCCTCCTCTTGCTGGTCGTCGTCCTAGACGACATGCATCCGCCTTGTAGGGTAACCTCAGACCGGGGATCGAGCGGTACAGGTACAGGTACAGCCGAGACGATCTATCTCAATCCTGAAGAGGCAAGATCTGTTATCTCAGATGCGAGCAAACGGACATCAAACGGGGAGGGAATAATCCGGGAAAACTAGCTAGAAACTCGTTACCGACCGAAGGGGTCACGAATCACGATCTTCTCGCCTTCGAGCTCGAGGTGGCCGCAGTCGCTCGCCACTCGCAGTCGCCGGCCTGGTTTGGTTCCGGGACGCCGGGGGACGAGCGCAAGGGGCTGGCGATGGGCCGATATATATCGAAGAATATCGAGCGAGAGGACGTGTTTTCTCTTTTTCTTATCTTATTATCGAGCAAATGCGTGTGTTTTGCATCGATCGGACGCAAGAAAACGATTTTTTTTTACAATTATCTCCTTTGGCAAAATATCACATGGCAAAATATCATCAATTTCACATGGCAAATTACAATCTTCTATCGCTTCTGTAAATAGTTGCCATGGCAATATTTTTAATATGAATTTATGTGGCATGGAAAATTCTATTCTTTTTTATAGCTACCATCTTTGTTTCAGGAAATAGTTTGCCATGGCAAATCTCTACGTTTTTGCTTTTCCATGGCAACTTTACTTTTATTGAGATGGCCAATTTTACTTTATTTTACTATGGCACACTTTATAACATTCTCCATGGCAAATTTTACTTTCACATACATGGCACTTTTACTTTGTAGCATGGCAAATTAACTTCATTTTCCATGGCAAAATGTTTAATCTACTTTTGTCATGGAAAATTTCTACGCTTTTTTGCCATGGCAATTTTATTTTTAATGAGATGGCAAATGTTTACTCTGCTTTTTGCCATGGCAAATTTCTACTTTTTTTAGCCACGGCAACTTTTTTTAATGAGATGGCCAATTTTACTTTATTTTGCCATGGCAAATTTTGCAATATTTATCCACATGGCACATTTACTTTGTAGCATGAAATTTTTTACTTCATTTTCTATGGCAAATGTTTACTCTACTTTTGCCATGGCAAATTTCTACGTTCTTTTGCCATATCTGTCAGAAGAATGTTGCCATGGCAACTACAAATTAGTTCGAGAACATGGCAAACTATTATCTTCGCACATGGCAAATTCTTATATTTGCACATGGCAAACTCATAACACTTTGCTTTCAAATCATCCATGGCAAATTGTATAAATTCTAACACGTAAACTATTTTAGAGGTGGCCACACAAATATAGCACTATGGCAATTTTCCAAACATGGCAAATACTTTAATTATCCCATGGGAAATTTAGTAATTATCACATGGCAAAATACAGGGGGAGTGTTCACATGACAATATTTAAAACTTGTCAAGTGGCATTTTTTTTCCTCTAATGTTCACATGTCAAGTTTTGTCTACACATGGCAAACTTAGAAACATTTTTTCTAAATTCACACGGCAAATTCACAACATTTTTTTATACTAAACATGGAAAATGTAGGTATTTTTTTGCAACACCCCCATGACAATCTTTATTTTTTTCTTACTTAACCATGGAAATTTAATTTTTTGATCATGGCAAATTTAGTTTATTGATTATGGCAATTTTGGTTTATTGATCATGGCAAATTTAGTTTACAAATCATGGCAAATTTAGTTTATTGATCATGGCAAATCTAGTTTTCAAATCATGGCAAATTTAGTTTGCACGATTTTTTGTCGTCGCAAGTTCTGATATGAATCTCCCATGGCAATTTTCTTGTTCATACTTGATTTTTCAACTTTTTTTTGTTTTTTCACACACGACAAATTCATCATACAAACACGCGGCAATTCTTGATACGAATTTGCCATGGCAAGTTTTGATACGAATCTGCCATGGCAATTTCTCATTCATATTTTTGATTTTCAACTTTTTGTGTTTTTTCACACACGATAAATTCATCATACAAAACGCGGCAATTCGTTGATACCAATCTGCCATGGCAAATCTCTTTTGTCCATACTTGATTTTCATTTTTTTTTGGATTTTCTCACACGGCCAAATTCTCCTTCAAAACACAGGAATTTTAATTAAACTTTCATGGCAATTTTAATTAAAAATGCCATCACATTTTTATCTTTTATTGTCCTGTCAAATTTTGTGTTCTTTTCACATGAATTTTTCAACTATTTGTGTTTTCTTCACA